>NC_045441.1:147637182-147667928 GCF_002776525.5 Piliocolobus tephrosceles
CCATCTACCTAAGAGGGCACCATCCACCCAAGAGGGCACCATCTACCCAAGAGGACAACCATTTGCTCCACAGAACAGCATCTACCCAGGAGGGCAGGTGGAGGGAGCATCTTCCTGACACATTCATAACCACAGGTTGACAACAGGAGTGCCTGTTCCAGGTTACAACCAAATACTTTTAATAAGCATAGAAATATAATGAGATGGAAATTTACACTCAACAGAATTCCAGGGAGTTCGTCCTCACTAGAGAAAAAAACTATGTGGGCACGAGACTGCCCTTCCCAGGGGTTGTGGGCTGCAGTAGGGAGGCCCGCGTGTCTGCAGTGGAATGCAGGTAGGTGTCCGATGATGTGCAGATGTGGGAGAGGACAGCGAGGGCAGTGGGTGGGAATGAGGGTAAGTATAGGAGGCAGAAAGAGGAAAGACTTGGGAGCCATACTGTGGAAGCTGCTTCATGTAGCAAAGCTCAACTCCCGGCCCAGGCACGTGCCTGTGGTTCTCGTACTAACTGTAGAGGAAGGCCAAGATCACCCAGATGCTTTGCAGCTACCATTCCACATGTGACCAGGGCCCTCCAGGCAGAAGTCAGTGTGGGAGGTGGCAGCCCACACAGGGAAATTAGATTTCGTGGCAGCCACAGGTGGACACCTGGAGCTCTCCTCCAGCAGCTGTGGAAGGGGTTTTCCCGTCCCAGCTCTGGCACTGGGAAGTGGGGAGCCCAGTGGGGGATGAGGTAGGGTTTCTGCATTTCTGGGTGGACATATCTCCTGCCTGGTTTGCCCCTGGCTCGGTGGCATATATGCCATCTCCCTGCCCTCCCAGCTGTGCTGAAGCTCCTAACACTCTCTCACTTCAAAAGCTAACTTTGACAGCACTGTTTACAACAGCAAAGCCATGGAACCAACCCAAATGCCCATCAATCATAGAGTGGATAAAAGAAATGTGGCACATACACACCATGGAATACTATGCAACCAGAAAAAAGAAAGAGTTCATGTCCTGATTGTATATTTAGAAAACCCCATCATCTCAGCCCGAAATCTCCTTAAGCTGATAAGCGACTTCAGCAAAGTCTCAGGATACAAAATCAATGTGCAAAAATCACAAGCATTCCTATACACCAATAACAGACACACAGAGAGCCAAATCATCAGTGAACTCCCATTCACAACTGCTACAAAGAGAATAAAATACCTAGGAACCCAACTTACAAGGGATGTGGAAGACCTCTTCAAGGAGAACTACAAACCACTGCTCAACGAAATAAAAGAGGACACAAACAAATGGAAGAACATTCCATGCTCATGGATAGGAAGAATCAACACCATGAAAATGGTCATACTGCCCAAAGTAATTTATAGATTCAATGTTATCCCTATCAAGCTACCACTGACTTTCTTCACAGAATTGGAAAAAAACTACTTTAAAGTTCATATGGAACCAAAAAAGAGCCTGCATAGCCAAGACAATCCTAAGCAAAAAGAACAAAGCTGGAGGCATCATGCTACCTGACTTCAAACTATACTGCAAGGGTGCAGTAACCAAAACAGCATGGTACTGGTACCAAAACAGATATATAGACCAATGGAACAGAATAGAGGCCTCAGAAATAACACGACACATCTACAACCATCTGATCTTTGACAAACCTGACAAAAACAAGCAACAGGGAAAGGATTCCCTATTTAATAAATGGTGCTGGGAAAACTGGCTAGCCATATGTAGAAAGCTGAAACTGGATCCCTTCCTTATACCTTATACAAAAATTAACTCAAGATGGATTAAAGACTTAAATGTAAGACCTAACACCATGAAAACCCTAGAAGAAAACCTAGGCCATACCATTTAGAACGCAGGCATGGGCAAGGACTTCATGACTAAAACACCAAAAGCAATGGCAACAAAAGCCAAAATAGGCAAGTGGGATCTAATTAAACTAAAGAGCTTCTGCATAGCAAAAGAAACTATCATCAGAGTGAACAGGCAACCAACAGAATGGGAGAAAATCTTTGCAATCTACCCATCTGACAAAGGGCTAATATCCACAATCTACAAAGAACTTAAACAAACTTACAAGAAAAAAACAAACCACCCCATCAAAAAGTGGGCAAAGGATATGAGCAGACACTTCTCAAAAGAAGACATTTATGCAGCCAACAGACATACAAAAAAATGCTCATCATCACTGGTCATTAGAGAAATGCAAATCAAAACCACAATGAGATATCATCTCACACCAGTTAGAATGGCGATCATTAAAAAGTCAAGAAACAACAGATGCTGGAGAGAATGTGGAGAAATAGGAACACTTTTACACTGTTGGTGGGACTGTAAATTAGTCCAACCACTGTGGAAGAAGACAGTGTGGCAATTCTTCAAGGATCTAGAACTAGAAATACCATTTGACCCCGCGATCCCATTATTGGGTATATACCCAAAGGATTATAAATCATATTACTATAAAGACACACACACACGTATGTTTATTGTGGCACTATTCACAATAGCAAAGACTTGGAAACCCAAATGTCCATCAATGATAGACTGGATTAAGAAAATGTGGCACATATACACCATGGAATACTATGCAGCCATAAAAAAGGATGAGTTCATGTCCTTTGCAGCGACATGGATAAAGCTGGAAACCATCATTCTAAGCAAACTATCACAAGGACAGAAAACCAAACACCACATGTTCTCACTCATAGGTGGGAGTCGAACAACGAAAACACATGGACACAGGGCGGGGAACATCACACGCTAGGGCCTGTCAGGGTGTGGGGAGCCAGGGGAGGGATAGTAGTAGGAGAAATACCTAATGTAAATGACAAGTTGATGGGTGCAGCAAACCAACATGGCACATGTACACCTATGTAACAAACCTGCATGTTGTGCACATGTACCCTAGAACCTGAAGTATAATTAAAGAGATCATGTCCTTTGCAGGGACACGGATGAAGCTGGAAGCCATCAACCTCAGAAAATTAACACAGGAACAGAAAACCAAACACCGCATGTTCTCACTCATAAGTGGGAACTGAACAATGAGATCACATGGACACAGGGAGGGGAACATCCCACACCGGGGCCTGTCAGGGGGTATAGGAGGGAGAGCATTCAGACAAATACCTAATGCATGTGGGGCTTAAAAACTAGATGACGGTTGACAGGTACAGTAAACCACCACGGCACATGTGTACCTATGTAACAAACCTGCACATTCTGCACATGTATCCCAGAAATTAAAGTAAAATTTAAAAAAATTAAAAAGCTATCTTGGATTCCATAGTCTGTAACTAAAACCCTGAGACGGTGGGAAAGTGGAATATTTAAAATGCTGTATTTTATATGCAAACTCCTGCCCTGTTCCTTCAGGAATTCTACACTAAATCTTTGTATTCAAGCTTTCTGGAGTTGGATCTTATCTAAGTTTGAAAAATCAAGAACAGAAGCAAGCCTCAATGCAAGTATTTCTTAAAATCCCTTTTCTACCTAATTCTTCAGTTAACATACTGTGTTTTCAATACATTCTATCTGTAGACAAGCAACATGTTTTGCAAATGGAAAGTGAGAAAAATACATTGTGAAGGATAATCTCAGTCTTTGCCAAAGCACTGTGACAAAACTCGAATAGAAGACTCTTGGGAGAAAATGATACAACCTATAAAAGTAAAAAGTAGATGAATGTCATGTGAACTTGTCAAGAGTTTACAAAAATCCTTGCCTAAGATCTGTGGACACACTGGTTCTTGAAATTCTGTCTTCACCTGACTGACCCTCCAGTTTCCAATATGACCAACGTACAGAGAATGGTTTCTTCTTTCCCTTATTGAGGCCAGATCCTGAAGCTGGACAGCTCAGAAGTTACTCCTGATCCCCACCCAAGCAGACCTTTGCAGGACAGGATACCGTCTTTCCAGGAACCTGTCTGCTAAGTAAGCTGTGCCCTCAGAGCGTCCCAGGAGTAGACATCTCTGACGTACCACCGCAGACCCAAATGGCCTCACGTGTACCTTCCCGAGGCCACCGCTGCAGCGACCAGCTTCCTACAGGTGCACCTGGCAGACGTTGCCCCCAGCCCGCCCCATGCACCGTCACTGCCACCCTGGCCTCCATGTTATGTGCAGGAGAGCACATCACAGGGACCTGCCGGGCAAGTTCCGGGCATGAGTGAGATGAGACATGGGGCAAACTTTGAGCAGGGACATGGATAAAGCTGGAAACCATCATTCTAAGCAAACTATCACAAGGACAGAAAACCAAACACCGCATGTTCTCACTCATAGGTGAGAACAGGAGGGGGGCAGGAGGGGGGCAGGAGAAGTGGGTAACACTCCCTCCTCTCTCCCCAGCAAATGGGTGACTCTGAGACACAGTCCACACGGCTTCCAGGCGGTCACAGCACAGACCCACACAGGTCACAGCATACACAGATAGATAGGAGGTCAGAGCAGGTATCCTGCACGGCCACGCGACCAACTCTCCTGCAGCGGTGGCCTCGGGAAGGTACAGGTGAGGCCGCCGGACGGCCCCTGCTGCCCAGCCACCAGACCACGCCTCCTGCCCGGCCGCCGGACCGCCCTCCTGCATGGCCTCTCAGCACCGCCCTCCTCCCCGCCCGCTCCATCCCGTGACCACATCCACAGCAAAGTCCTGCACTTCAGTCATCACCTCACGTGCTGTGTTCTGGGGAACCTGGGCTGAGATCGTCTGGCCTGCAGAGCCACTGCTGAGGACGGCAGGTAACACGACCCCACACATACAAAAGTCACGGCTGCCACAGGTTGCCCAGGAGTCTGTCATTGTGGGATCCAGCTCTAGAAGTAGAACCTGGGCCAAAGACGGTCTTCAGAATTCATGAATGCCCAAGAATCTGAGCTAAGTTTCATCAGTAGTGAGTGCTGGAGTGAGGAAGTCCTGCTATGTTAGGCCCCGCTGTGTCCAACCCCCTCCTCTTGGTAACAGTACCCTGATGTTCAGGCTCCTCAATGGGCTCATGGCTGTCGGGAAATGGGCTGACCACCACAGCTGCAAGACTGGGACCTGCTGGGCTTGGGCCCTGGCTCTGGGGACCGGTTCTGCGACGGGTCATGAGTGACACAGAGGTGATTTCTGGGGCATCTGGGTAAGAAGCCTGGGTGCACACTGACACAGTGGAAGGACGGCCTCTCTCGCTGGGGTGTGGTGTGTGGCTACGAGGCCTAGAGCTGCAGCAGCCATTTTGCTGCCACGAGGGTGTCTATCCTGGGGATCAGTCAATCCCCAGAAAAGCAGAGCCCTGGGACCCTCGGCTTGGAAGCTGCCAGGTACTCTTCCCCTCAGCCATGCTCAGGACAGAAGTGGCAGCAGCAGGAGACATTCTGGAGCTGGCTCTGTGTCAGGCCTCACAGAGAGGCTCAATACCCCGGCTCACAGGGCCCTCTCACCAGGGAGGGAGCAGGTGGCCAGATGCAAGCACACGGAGTGCAGTACCCCCCTACAGGTGACCCTGAGTCAGGAAGTGCACTTGTCCAAAGGGTGAGGGCATCTCCTGCATCCCAATTCAAGAAACCGGCCCTGCTCCGGGGCCATCCAAGAGAACCTCCACTTACAAGGCTGGTGCTGCTTTTCTAGAACCTGGGCCCTTTGCCACTTGAGAGGAGCTGCATATTAAGTTGGAGACATCAGGGTGCGACCTGGAAGGGGAGGAAGGGTCTAGACAAACACTGGTGTCCTCAGATCTCAGGAGCACAAGGCGTGACCACTGGGACTCACTGCAGGATGACAGCCTGGCTCTCCCCAGAGGCTGGCGGTGCTGGCTTTCCTCCCTCCTCCTGCAGAGACCCCCCCTGCTCCGGATCCTCCTACAGAGACCCTCCCAGATCCACGCTCCCCTTGCCTGGGCCTCTTCTTCAAACCACAGCTTTCCATTCATTCCTTTCTCCATCAGACTCGCTGAGCACTTCCGTGCTGGGCCTTGTACTGGAGCTGCAGACAGGAAGTCATTCTCTAGCAGGACTGATAGGTAAGTGGGGGCCCCTCGGATCACCTCACTTCTGACCCCAACTGTGTAGCCTGGGGTCCCCAAGACCACCTCACTTCTGACCCCAACTGTGGACCTTGGGGGTTCCAAGACCACCTCATTTATGAAACTGTGGAGCTTGGGGGTTCTCAGAACCACCTCACTTCTGACCCCAACTTCGGAGCTTGGGGGTCCCCAAGACCACCTCACTTCTGACCCCGGCTGCCTTCCATGTCCAGCCCTGGGAGGTCAAGTCAATAGAATGTGGCCCAAGGTCTCCGCTAAAAACACCGTTGTCAGCGTGCACTATCTAGGGGGGCCTGAGGGGCTCAGCTAACAAAGATGCTCCCATCAGACAGGACACCCCAGGGGCCTGGAGACCAACCTCCCAGGGACCAAAGGTCAAGGGCCAAAGCCAGGCACTCTGCTGGCAGGGTTAAGTGTCTACTGCATGGTCCATGAGCAGTGACCATGGTGCAGTGTGCCGGACAGCTAGAGGTGGGTGCAAGAGAACGCCTCACCCCCGAACCCGAGGACCCCTGAACAGTGCAGCAGGAGAAGCAAAACGCCGTTCCAGGCAGACCCGCTGTGCTCTAAGTCATGACTCAAGTGCAAAAGCCTAATGGATGACTTAAAAAATTAGATCCTATTTTTCAGCACATCATTGCATCTGTGCTCTGCTTTCCAGGGAGATGCAGGAATCGATACTACCATGGCCCAGCACGCTGTGGCTTATTTATCCCAAGCCCTTTGTCTCAACCACTTCTCCCAGAGGAACAAGGTGCTGTCAATAACAGGCGTCAGTCAGAACGCCCCAGAGGTGCGGAGGGGCTTCGCACAGGTCCTCGCTCTCGGGAGGGATTCGATTTTGTAGGTGGTGACAGGTCGGGGTGGGCTGCGCCAGGCCGGGTCCTCCCTGCTGCGTGCTTCTCTGCACCCCGGGATGGCACTGCATTTTGAACAATATGTGCTTCTGGGAGACTGTGGCTTATCTGGTACCAGCCAGGGCTTCACGGGTGTCCAACCAATGGGGTCACACGCAGATCCGACACTCATGCTGAACACCTGCTCTGCCATCTTGAAATTCTGAATCATTTATAACAAGAGGCCCCGGATGTTCCTTGTGCACCGGGCCTGCAGATGAAGTGCCCACCCTGAGACCCGTCAACAAGAAGCTGCTGGGAGGCCTTGCCGTGGGGTGCGTGGTGCTGACTGCACAGAGAAGACCTCAGAACAAGGCCCTGCCTGCGAGGGGCAGCACCAAGGGGTGGATGGTCACCACTGCAAGTCCATGCACCAGAAGGCACAGGCAAGTGCCAGGGCATGTTGCTGGCCCTCAGCAGGGCTGGGCAGATCTGGGGAGGAGCATGGCCTGTGCTGAGCCTTCCACACCTGCAAGGTGCTGAGGGGCTGGGAGGAGTGGGCTGGACCCGCCCTGGGGACAGGTGGAAAAGGAAGTGCTCCCCAGAAGCAAGACGCCCAAATCCCTCAGGACAGGAAATGCCTGTGTTCCTCCGTCCCCGCTCTGCATGCAGCCCTGCAGACCAGGGTTCCGCTCATGTTCTGAGGTGCTAATCACAAAAAGGCCATCAGGCTCTGGGACCTGCGCCAAGCCCTTTCCACGTGTCTCCCCTGCTAATCCCTCCAACCACAAGAAGTGCACATCCCTACTCTCCTTACAGTGAGGACAGAGTTCGAGTTACAGCGACTGGCTCACTTGCCCAGAATTGGCCGGCCAACACTCGAGTCAACCCCAGGAGCACTGAGGGTGCCCATCGGTTCGCAGGAAACAGGGAGACTCGCGTGCCGATATTAACGACGTGGATTTAAGGTCTTGCTGTGGCTTGAAGTGCATCCCCCGCAAGAACTCACGTGCTGAGGTCCTAACTCCCAGGACCTCAGAAGGCGACCTTATTTGGAAATAGGATCATCGCAGAGGAAAGTAACTGAGACGAGGTCACACTGGAGTAGGGTGGGCCCTGATCCCATATGACTGTGTCCTTGTAACAAGAGAAATGTGGACACAGAAGCACACAGGCACACAGGGACAATGCCACATGCAGAGAGAGCAGGCGATGCTGCCACAGGCCGGGGGACCACCGGAAGTCAGGAGGGGCCCGAGACGGAGCCTCCCCCAGCGCCCTGAGTGGGAGCCCAGCCCTGCCCACATCTTAACCTTAGACTAATCACCTCCAGGCTGTGACAAAATAAATTTCTGTTGTTTAAACCGCCTACTCTGTATACTTTGTTACAACAGCCCCAGGAAACTAATACGGGTCTCCTCAACTATATTCAAAATTTTGGTATCATCATATTTTCCAGGAGGGTCATGGGCATGCAGCTCCTCATACCCACTTTAAAAGCCATCTCAGGCCAGGCCGGTGGCTCATGCTGCAATCCCAGCACTTTGGGAGGCAAAGGCGGGCGCATCACTTGAGGTCAGGAGTTTGAGACCAGCCTGGCCAACATGGCGAAACCCCGTCTCTACTAAAAATACAAAAATTAGCCAGGCGTGATGACTGCGCCTGTAATCCCAGCACTTCGAGAGGCTGAGGCAGGTGCATCACTTGAGGTCAGGAGTTCAAGACCAGCCTGGCCAACATGGTGAAATCCCATCTCTACTCAAAAATACAAAAATTAGCCGGGCGTGATAGCCGCACCTGTAATCCCAGCTACTCAGGAGGCTGAGGCAGGAGAATGGCTGGAATCTGGCAGGCAGAGGTTGCAGTGAGCCGAGATCGCACCATTGCACTCCAGCCTGGGCAACAGAGTGAGACTCTATCTCAAATTAATTAATTAATTAATTAAAATAAAAGCCACCTCAGGCCCATGGCAATGGAATGATTCGCCCAGACCAGACAGCACATCAGGGGCAGGGGCAGGATTAGAACACAGGCCTCTGCCTTAACTTGAGGCTTTTTTTACGAACCCACAAGGCCACAATCGGGAACCTAAATTCTGTTAAAGAAAATTGTGTGATGCGGTAGAAAGGCACTGAAGGTTTGATTTCCGTAAAGTGACAGCAGTATCACAGCACAGATTCAGGATTGAGGCCTTCAACTTTTGCATTTTGAGTCACAGAAAAATGTAGAATGGACTGGCCACACCTTACTCAAACTTCCAGTTTTCCAACTGAGACCGAATACACAAATGGACGATGATAGATTGTACATAAACCGACCCACAGTCTGAAACCCAGGAGGAGAAACTGTGACCTCTGCAGCAATTGGCCCCAAATGCTCAGGACTTGATCAGTGTCTGCCCGCTCCCCTCCTTTTAGCCGCCACTTTCCATTTGGCACCCATCAGAGAAAGGTGCTCTCCCGATCCATCACACAAGGACCTGACTCTGGCAAGCCGGCCTCCAGCTCCGTGTGCCTACAGCACCCCCTCAGCACCCCAGAGCTTCCCAGCACTTTGGGAGGATCCCAGATCCTCCCCAGATCTCCATGACGCCTCCCGCTCCTGTGTCACCAGGAGGCTCTGCCATGCGGGCAAGACGGCGCCCAGGCCCTTGCAGAGCGGGCTTGGAGGGAACAGCCTCTGCCTGCGCTCACGGGGCCGGCGTTCATTTATTCCCACACAACCATGTTTTATCTTCTTTATGACAAATAATTTTTCCCAGAACTAAAAGGAAAGCCGTTTTCATCGTTAATTTTCCTCTGCATTCTCTGAAGAGGTGCTGCCATGAAGCAAAATAGCCAGGGGGGCAGCAAGACCACCAGAGTCCCCACCACAGGAAAGCAGTGGCCCAGGAGGCTGGGAACGGCGGTGGTCACCCGAGTTCCGAATCGAAACAGCCACGACATGGAGAAACTCTGTCCACAAACACGATGCCCACTACAACTGCTCACAAGAGGCGAGTCCGGATGGCACCACAGTGTATCCACTTTTATCATATGCACGGAAGGAGCTTGTTTTCCCTAAGCAGGGGACACTTCAGTTGGGCACAGCCATGTGCACCAGCTACTTAGGAGGCTGAGGTGGGAAAATCGCTTGAGTTCGAGAGCAACCTGGCAGCACAGGGCGACCACAGAGAAAGGGAAGGGAAACAGGAAGGGGAAGGGGAAGAGGAAGGAAAACGGGAAGGGAGAGGGGGAAAAAGGGAAGGGAGGCTGGGCACGGTGGCTCATGCCTGTAATCCCAGCACTTTGGGAGGCCGAGGCAGGTAGATCACTTGAGGTCAGGAGTTCGTGACCAGCCTGGCCAACCTGGTGAAATCCTGTCTCTACTATCAACACAAAATGAGCCAGGTGTGGTGGTGGGCACCTGTAATTTCAGCTACTCGGGAGGCTGAAGCAGGAGATGCTTGAACTCGGGAGGGGGCAATTGCAGTGAGCCAAGATTGCACCATTGCACTCTAGCCTGGACGACAGAGAGTCCATCTCAAAAAAAAAAAAAAAAAAAGAGAGAGAAAAGAAAAAGAAAAAGGGAAGGGAAGGGAAGGAAAATCTGATGTCGCAGTGATCACAACCACACTTAACCACCAGCTCCCACTGGTTAATGCTGTCAGTCACCAGCATCTGTAACTCCTTTCCCTCCAGGGTGTTTTGTTGATATTTGAAATGGAATTCCAGTAGATGGAAATTATATCCTTTTCTAAAAGAGGCTGCTTAAGTGCATTCTGAAGAGAGTAATAGATTGAATTTCTCCATTATCTTAGATGATGAGTATGAGCATAAAAAAGAAACGAAAAATAACAAAAAGAAATGCCAAACAGTCTATTTTGTTAATTATAATCTTTCTGCTGAGTACCAAAATACTCTGTCACTTCAGTTCTCCTTATGTATCACCAGTGAGCATCAAAAGCACAATAATTATTTCTCCTCAGTCCACAGTAAAATATGCCACAGTAAAAAAAAAAAAAAAAAAAAAATCCTTTTTAGAAACCAGCTTCTCTCTCCCACTAAACACAGTCCACCTACACAAGTCCCTCCACAGATGCCCCATCTGAAGGCAACGCTTCATGGGGAGCCCCATACGATGGCTCCCCAACTCTGGGTTCTGGTCTGGAGGTGTGGCGGCCCCGACTCTGCGGCCTGGTCTGGAGGTGCGGTAGCCCGAGTCTGCGGTCTGGTCTGGAGCTGCGGCGGGACACACCAAGGCTTTGTGCCAATTCCCCACAGGCTCCTGCTCAGGACACAACACAGCCCAGCACATTAACAACAGTCTCAGGGCCTCGAGGAAACAAACGTTTCCCTTTGCTAGCCGGAAGTTTCCTAAACACATCTGACTTGGAGCTAGATTTTCACAACTCCGCTGTACAAGGGAAGGCAGGAGCAGCTGCTCACAGGAAGCCACAGTCCCCGGGCCAGGACTGAGTCATCAGTGTTGTTCCCCTCCGGGGGGTCACCGGTTTGACTCCTGTGTAACAGTGGACTTGACTCCGTCTTATGGACACACAATGGATTCTGATCCCATCAGTCCTTTCTCATCACAAGTCATCAATCGCCTCCTTGGCAAAAGGGGAGGGTGGGAAGAGGTGAACTTGTCAGTCTAGCGGTCTGTAATTCTGTCAACCCATCTCTAATACGGGGGAAAATGGACACCAAATCCATTTCCTGATCTATTCAAACTGGCCACGCACATCACTGGGGGGTAAGGATGGAGCAGGTGCAATTCCAGTGTTCACAGCCCAAGGCTTCCCAGAGCAATCTGCTGTAATGGTAGAGTTTAAATTAAATTATACATAGACACTCAAGATGCATACCTCTTTGTGTGAATGCATCAGTGGTTTTATTTTTAAGAAAAGGTGAAAAAAAAACTGAAAATCTGTCCCTGGGTGTGGTTACTAAACCCTGTCAACATTACTGTTATTTCATTTCCAAGGGAAATCAAGCACCTACTTTACTCTGCCACAAATATACAACGTCTCAGAGCACTAGTACAAACAACTTAGTACACACATGATTACTAGCAGTTTAGTGATGAGCACTAAATTACAGAGGACACTCCCCCCAGAAACGATGCTGCTCATAAAATCTCAGCACAAGGGCTGTCAGCTCTTTAAAAGTTACCCAACTGTAAATCAACCCGGACGTGAACTGCACATTACAAGAAAGTTTATAATGCTATTAATCTTTGCCATTAGGGGACATTAAGTTATGTAGAGTGTGGCAATCACATTCTTAAACTCTAATTCAGGAGAGCTGTAATTATATCATGCAATAATGTTTTGATTACCTATAAAGTTTAATTTATCATGGACATAAGACCTAATGGATAAATATGTAAAACATGCTAATTCAGCTCAAGAGAACGATTGCATAATCAGAAATGCCCGTTCAGTATACCAACCTAATTAAGATAAAAGATGTCAGTGAAAAATATCAATTAGTCATTTGTACCTTTATAGCTCACAAAGTTACTTCTCCAGCCAGCGTATTCCTAATTAGTGTCTATGTGTCTAGCTCTTTCTCACTCTGGGTTATATCCTAATTTCTTCTTTAATAGTTCTCAAATACCCCGATCCTGGACAAATCACAGAGGCTTTTCTCCTACAAAAGAAATAAAGCAGAGTTGGGGGGTGGAAGAGAAGACAAACTACTTCTAAATTAAGCAAGACAAATGATCTTATTGGTACTTTTCATTTTAAAACTAAAATCGAGCCACATTGAACTAGCTATATATTTTGTTACACTAAACCTCAAAAAGCTCATTCCCTTCCTTCAGCCAAAGGTCGCAGTCGGTGACCCTGCTGATTCTGGAGTCCTTTCTCCCAGCCTTTATTAACTCTGCGCAGAGGAAGACACAGTTCCTCCGTGGCTCCCATGCTGTATCTACCAAACCATGCGCCCTGTGGGCTGAGGGCATCTTTCTGGAGCTGCCGTTAGAAAGTGCAAGAGCAGGCCGGGTGCCGTGGCTCATGCCTGTAATCCCAGCACTTTGGGAGGCCGAGGCAGGTGGATCATTTGAGGTCAGGAGTTCGAGACTAGCCTGGCCAACATCTCTACTAAAAATAAAAATAAAAAATGAGCCGGGCGTGGTGGCACGTGCCTGTAGTTCCAGCTACTCGGCAGGCTGAGGCAAGAGAATTTCTTGACCCCGGGAGGCAGAGGTTGCAGTGAGCCTAGGTCATGCCACTGCACCAGCCTGGGTGACAGAGCGAGACTGTCTCGCACAACAGCAGCATTCCCACGCAGCCTGTGCAGCCCGCCTCACCTCTCCTCCTCCAGGTCTGCTCCATGACTCTAGAGGAAAGCTCCACCTCTCGGGCGGACCTTCCAGGTGTGTCTATGCAGCACACATCCAGGCACCCACTCTTCTGTTAAAAATCTTTTCATGTGTCCCGGGACTTTGTTCCTAGGGTAAGGACCAAAATGTGTAGCCAGCCCCACGTGGACCACTTTACCTCTTTTCTTGAACACCCCGCACACCCGGCCTTCTTTCTGAAAACGCCAGGCTTCCTTCTGCTCCAGGCATTTGTCTCAGTGACCCACTAGACGTTGCTGACACTTTGCTACATCTGACCTACAAGAAACAGCCACTTCAAGCTGTTAGGCTGGTGCAAAAGTAATTGCGGGTTTTGCCATTAAATATAATTGCAAAAACCGCAATTACTTTTGCACCCATCTAATAATACATGCCTCTTCCTGCACTGCTCTCCCCTCCACCTCGTGGCCTGGCAGCCTCCACTCCCCTGCAGCTCTCAGCTCCACCTCCCCTCGGTGTCTCCTTCACACCCCTCGCCCATACCCCATTCCGGGCCTGCTGTGAGTTTCCTGGCACCCTGTACTTCCTCTCACGGGCCTTTGTGGTTTGTGATGATACAGCATGACGCTGGGACCCACGTCCCTGTCTTCTGCTAGGATGGAAGCTCCACATCCTCAGGACTGCGTCCTCCGACGGGCACTTGGCAAACATGTGACTCAGAGCCGAGCAAGCGTTCGGTAACTGACGGCTTTTCCTGCCATGTATGGAAGGCCCTGGAACCGTGCCATGGCCGCCGTTCCACATCCATACGTCCAGCCCCTCACATCGGCTTCCTCAGTTGCCCCTGACAGCTCATCTTTCTACCACATTGTCAATCTGAGCAGCTCAGAAATGTGGGATCCTGGGACCATGAACTCCACTACTGCTTGTTACCATCGTCTCACTGGGTGAAGCAAAGAGACAGAAATGGAATGACGGACATGAACGCAAACGGAGAACCAGCCAATGGCAATGCCAGGGTCTGCACTCGATTCTGGGTGTCCCACTCTCTGCTCAAGCCCCCAAGCTCCTGCAATACAATTATAAAAATGTCGCACAGCTCACTGCGTCAAAAATACCTCATCATACGGTCACTATTGCCAGTCACAAATGAGAAGCAGAAAAAAGATGACTCAAGGCCAATGTACATCTGATTCCTAAATATAAGAAATACAGCCAATGTCCTAGCATTTAAATTTTGCAGGCCAGGCATAGTGGCTCACACCTGTAATCCCAACACTTTGGGAGGCTGTGGTGGGAGGATCACTTGAGGCCAGGAGTTTGAGGCCAACCTGGGCAACGTAGCAAGACCCCATCTCTACAAAAAATAAATTAGCCGGGAGTCATGGTATGGGCCTGTAGTCCCAGCTACTCCGAAGTCTGTGGCAGGAGAATCGCTTGGGCCCAGGACATTGAGGCTACAGTGAGCCATGATCACACCACCGCACTCTAGCCTGGGCGACAGAGTGAGACCTCGTCTCAATAAATAAACACATTTTGCTTGACATCATAAACCCTTAGGTTTATTTTTTTTTAATAATTTAAAGCTTTGTTCTTCTCTTACTGATTAAAACATTTAAAAAATTGAAATTCCTAGCAACAATATGACATTAACAACTACATACGTCTATGATTATACACACGTACACACACACAGAAAAACTAATCCACAGCACCCAAAATGAAAAAAAAAAAAAATCAAACCCGAGAAGTCAATCTGCAGAGAATGAGCTGCTGCTTACCTTTGAGAACCAATATAGGGTAAAAAGAGCTAATATTTTAAAACTAAAAAAAAAAAAAAAACTTTCACAGTGATACTAAGATCAAGCTATAGTTTCTTTTACAAAGATTTCTTTCTGTCTGACCAAGTGACATTGATGTAATTTGCCAATTAGAACCCCATGCAATTATTTTGCCAATCAAGTTATATTTTTATTTAACAAGGGTGACAGTTACTTTTAAAAGAAACATTATGAAATATTCTTCAATTAAGTAAAGAATTATTTAACAGATAAATATTCTTAATGGGCCTCTCTTGCGGTTTTCAATAAGCTGTGCACTTGATTAACCCCACAAGCCTGTCTGGCACAATCGTAATTTCTACAAATGAGATAGAAAGGAGGGATCATAAAGAACGAATTAATCACCGAACGATCTGCACTTCAGTCGCACGAGAGCTCATTATTCATAGGAGTAAAGTTGTGGAATGAGCTACGACTACCATAAAACACAGGCACGTCTTCGAGGATCCTGCAGGGGGATTGCTCCATCGGCCTCTGGCTGACAGCACTGCAGACGCTGGCCAGAGTGCAGGGAAGGCCACTTCGAGACGGGCGGCAGTCTTAGACAGGCTTGATCCTCTACTCTTCAGGTTCCCGAAACCCTCCTGGAGTCCAAGCGCAAGAATTAGGTTTTATGATACCACAAAACTCTCAAGGTAATGATCACTACATCCTGGGCGCTCACCATCCTACAGTTATCCAGACACACAATGTGTCTCAGTACCAGAGCACACGCAGCCCGGGACAACCAGGGATGCCTTGTTCTTTTCGAATAGGAACTGAGCATCTACTGGGCACCTACCAGGCCTTGTGAAGGCCCTGGGGGGTCCCAAGATAAGCACCATACGGCCCCCATGTTCCAGGACGTCAGTTCGGTGAGGGACACAGGTGTGCACTGGTGAAGGAGGGGCTGCCTTCTACACACAGAGGGGCAGCGGCAGAGGAGGGTGAACACCCCGGACAGGCAAGAGCACTCCAGGAAAGGGAACAAACACCTCCGGGGGCCACTGAGGGCATCTTCCACCATACTGCCCCCACGTAGCAAGCCTGTGGAACATGTACAGCCGAAAACAGAGACGTCCTCACATGGCTGTGACGGGATGACCTGGTCTGGAGCCCAGTGGGAGACCGCTGCCGTGCAGGCAGCCCAAGGCTCCAAGCGGCTTCCTTTGCCTTAGATGGACAATAAAAGTGATTCGATCCTATCAGCTGCAGTGGTAAGAAAAGGCCCTGGGAGTCTGCATTCTACTACTACACACTAGTATCTTTTTTCTAACCCTTTCTTAATGAAATTCCAAAAGGCAATACAGTTCATGAATCTAAAATTCCCTTTTCCTATGCTGAAACGTTTTTTAACACCATGTTGATAAGCAGAGCTCTTAAGACACAGCAATTGCTTTGTCACGGAATAATAATAATGGCTAAAATTTATTGAACACTTACTAGGGGCTAATTATGGTTCCAAGCGCTCAGATTAACAAGTGTCTTGTATGTGCCTTGTAACAGAAAGCCAGTGCACCTGACAAGACATATGTTAACAAAGCACTGTGAACAGAGATGAAAATAATTTTACATCTAGAGACCCTGCATCAGTAGCTCCCTGGAACACGTGACGTACTGAGGCATCTGGATTCGAGAGGGATTTCCAGCTCCCCACGGCCATTGCCAAACTCTTTCTACTCCACTATCTGATGAAGTCATGCCGCAGATCCCTATCACTGGGTTTTACCACCCGGTCTCTCACTGGTTGCTATGACCTACTTCTATAAGACTGGAGAAAATAGATTCAACATGACTTCTCGGCTTCCTGGCTGTGTGGTTTTGGCACGTTGTTGAATTTCTTTCAGCCACAGCACTCCCATCCGGAAAATGGGAAGAGCAGTACCAACGTCACAGGGTTGCGGTCAGATGAAAGGAGGCTACGCAGCCTCACTCCCGACGTGGGTCGCTCTCAGCGCAGTGCCCAGCTCACAGTCGGTGCTCAGCTCCTTGCCACCCCGAGACTGAGGCAGGACTTCAGGCAGCTGGACCAGTCTTCCTTTCATCTCCACCCCTACGGCCTCCTGCGTGAGCCAGCACCCACCGGACAACCTATCCAATGCTCTTCTCTCAAAATTCCCTACATTCCTCCATTTCCAGTGAATTCAATCTCCACACAACGACCACTTCGATGACCCTGTTATTGCTGAGAGGTGCTCCACCTCTGAAACCTTAGTCAGTATCGTTCTTCAGGACCACAACCTCCTAATCTTGAAGCCCAAGGCCTTCAGGCCTCAGATGCCTCCACTCCTCCCAATCTCTCATCTCCCTCTGCTCCCCACCCTACTTGGAGTCCGTGGTCCCTCATGTTAGCAGCAGAGAAATCCCGTCTACACCTGCCTGCCCCCAGGACACCTGCCCCACCCATCATTACACTTGCCTGGCAAAACCCAAACCCCAACCCCTAAGAAAGCCTCACCTTCTTCCCTCCTCCATTTGGGCCACATGGAAATGGAAACTCAACCGGGGAGAGTCCTCCACCCACCTGTAGTTGGTCAACACAAGCACGGGGTGCCTTCTGCGCTTCCCCTTCCTCCCTCTGTAAGGGATGCAGTCACCTCCCCCATCCTCAGCAGCCCTGATCAGGTCCTCTTCTACGGCCCCCATTTCAGGAGTCTCCATTTCTCTCGTTTCTTCCCCAACCCTCACCATATGCAGAAACAAACTCATGAGCTTCACATTACTTAATCTAATCTTGGCTTAAAAGTTCATAAAACCGAAGCTAAACCCTCAGGAAGAGCGGATGAATATCCCCAAAGAAGTGAGAGGCTGTTCTCACAGGTGTGTTGGAAAGAGCAGCTCTGAGCCAGCCATTGTATCTTCTTACTTAGAAAGATAATGTTAAATATTCACATACTAGTTGCCAGATTTTAAGTTAAGGCCGTTCGTATAATATTCCCACCATTGTAAAGCTGAGTTTATGTCTAAATCTGTTAAATAGGGCAAAGCAACTTCCTGCACTTTTTAAGAAGGTCTCACTGTTGCTGGAGTGTGTGGCACGACCCTGGCTCCTGCAGCCTTGAACTCCTGGGCTCAACGGATTCTCCCACCTCCACCTACCCAGTAGCTGCGACTACAGGTACTTGCCACTACACCTGGCTCCTGCACTATTAAAAGGTTTGTTTTAATAGTCCTGAAGACTGTAGACTTGTAATTTTAGAATTTAACGAGTATATTTGGTGAAATGTTTTTTACAGAAAACTGCTCACCTGAGTTGTAATTTTGTCATAGGAGGTCGATTTCACCCATCACCTCTAGGAATACTTAACTCATTTCTAGATTATGATCTAATTAATTCAACCTGAACAAAAGTTAAGTAGAGATTTTGTCAGAATTACTAACTGTAAACATTTTTCTTCCTTATAAAGTGAATGGTACACATGGCAGAATCACAGTTCGTTTCTATCTATAGTACCTGCCAGGCTTATTGAATAAACAAAAAATTATAACTCACCTCTATTAACAGCAAAAGGACCATTACAATTCTCCCACAGATGAGCAAACAGAAAACAGGATCTCATTTGCTTAAGGAACAGCCAGAATTCATACTCAGATCTTTCTGAGTCAAAAGCCCATCCTTCTGCTCATAAGCCTTTCAGATCCAGCTATGCTGGCAATGCCTAAGGAGTTTAAAAACAGAAAGCAAAAATGGGATGTCTTCCCTGGGGCCCGTATTCTGATTCTCTTAATTTGGGATGGATCTTGCCCAGGGTTGAGAACCACAGCACCATACCTGTCCCATTCTAATGGGTCACTCTGTCCTGTCAATGTAGGTTTAAAACAAAATGTGCTCAGCCTGGTATGGTGGCTCACACCTGTAATCCTAGAACTTTGGTAGGCCAAGGTGGGTGGATCACCTGAGATCAGGAGTTTGAGACCAGCCTGACCAACATGGAGAAACCTTATCTCCACTAGAAATACAAAATTAGCCGGGCGTGGTGGTGCATGCCTGTAATCCCAGCTACTCGGGAGGCTGAGGCAGAAGAATCGCTTGAACCCAGGAGGTGGAGGTTGAGGTGAGCCAAGATGGCACCACTGCACTCCAGCCTGGGGGACAAGAGCAAAACTCCATCTTAAAAAAAAAAAAAAAATTATCCCACAGTCCTTTAAGTTGACAAACAGAAGTACAATCTCAAAGATCATCTTGTACCAAACATGGAAGCTTTGGGTGTCCTGTGGTGGAAAGACAGGTTATACAGCTCTAGCTTAGCCAGGCTGCCACACCACTGACATAGAGTGGTGTTATTCCTGGGGTTTGGAGAAGGTGCAACAAAGCACCTGCCAATGCACAGATGCAGAGCAGAGGTGGGAACGACAGTGCGCACTGTGAGATGTGCAAAGCATGCTGAACCGGGCGGGGCAGGGTGAAGGTGGGAGTATCAGGTAGGTCCCTGAATAGCAGAGAACTAAGAAGAAAATGGCATTAGAAGGAATGGCTCTCGCTACCATGTTCAGGGTGCAAAGGTGTGACTGAAGGCAGGCAGACCAACCGGGAATTTGATGCAATAAAACGGCTGGAAGATCATGAGAAGCCAATGGTACAGCAATCCCAAGAAGCAGCAAATCTCCAAGGGAATGCAGAGAAACACTTTGGATCAGGGGAGAAGCAGGTGGTACCAGACTCTTGACTGGGGAGACTGAGGGCCTAGCACAGTGACAATATCAGAGATTTGGGCAGCTGAGGCTTGGTAAACTCAGATTTCACCATACTGAGTTCAATATTAAACTTATTTCTAAACTCAAATAATAACATCACATTTTTGTGTTGTTATTCTTGTTTTTGTTTTATTCAAGACATGGCGTCTCACTCTGTCACCCAGGCTGGATTACAGTGGCTCAATCCTAGCTTACTGCAGTCTTGACTTGCTAGACTCAAGTGATCCTCCTGCCTCAGCCTTCTGAGGAGCTGGGACTACAGGGGCACACCACTGCACCTGGCTACGTTTCTTTATGAAGGCAAATTTTCTGAGAAAAAAACATACTTAATTCACCTCCTTTGAGAGTGGAAGTAAGGAAAAAATTATAAAACAGAACAAAATTTAAAACAAAACAAAAAAACTTGAAGTGTTTCAAGTTTAAACACTTCATAACTTAGAAGAAATACCATAAATAGCAATTTTTAAAGCAACATAATTATAAGAATTATATGAAGAGCGAAATAAACCTAAATCTATTAATTGAGCAAATTACCTTTCAAGCCAACAATCCATTCAGCAAACATCAGAGTAGTTACTGAAAGATTACAGTCATGAATCCTGAATTTCTACGAAAGAATATCAGAAATCATTAGTCGCTCCTTCCCACTATACCCCAGATGCCAAAACCATCTCTGACAGGTTATCCAGACCCACGATACCCCAGCGATGGACTGGCCACTGCACGGCAGGCAGCCCACACCATTCAGAAAAAGACATTTCCTCCCACAAGCTGGGTATTAATCAAATCCGCCAATGATGTAAAACAATGTCAATATTCTTTAAAAGAAGCACAGCGACAGGGAGAAAAACAACAGACCACCACACTACAGCAGAAAGATATTTATAAATATTCTAACAGCTTTTATTACAATGGTGCAAGGAAGTATTTCATCCAACACTCACCGACAACAAACCATCATCTTCTATAAAACAGTTCCAGAAAGTTCAAACAGAAAAAACTAAAAGATACATGGTCTGTAGTAATTCTCATACAATACTGTTTAGTGTTCAAACTTCATGTCACTCCAATAAAGTATAATCATTTTCTAGCAAACATGTGGCAAAAAAGTTTGCTGTTTTACTTGTTTGCCTATAAACATATCAGAACATGCCTCACAATTAAAAACTCTGGATCACAGCACTCCATGACATCAATATCTATTCGTGCTTAGTATCAGCCAGTTGTACCAAATACCATAAAATACAAAATGATAGGAAATATAAACATTGATTTGTATTTCAAGTTTAAACATTTTATTTACAAAAATAGGCTGGGAGGAAAAGGGTTTGCACCCCCACATTCTCTCCCGGGGCAGAATGATTTTGCGCCATTTTCTAATGTTGTTTTCTCTAACAATTTTCCAAGTCACATTTGGATTCCTTCAGAATTGTATTTGTCAGCTAGCAGCTCGGAAGAGGGAGAGCGAGGGAGAGGAGGGCGGGTGAGGGAGGAGGCTGGCAGACAGCGGTCGCACACGGATAATGGCTTTTACTGAAGGGCCCGCGCCGCGCCTCATGCACCGGCAATGCAAGCACGCTGCTGGGCAGCAACAGCGACGTCGCTATTTACAGAACGGCGGCCTTCTCTGGGTTCTGAAGGACACTTGTTCCCCAACGTGACACCATCGAACGACGCTTTCAGGCAGACACTAGGACATGACTCCGAAGACGGGGTTGTGGCGGCAGATGCTGGGCCCGTACTCTTCATAGTCCTTCTTGGTGTGGCAGACCTGAAAGAACTCGGGCTACGAGAGGCAACAGGCGGACAGAAAGACACACATTTCAGAAGAAAGTCAAGCTACCAAGCAGGCAAGACACTCTCCTCGTCCCGGCCTCCACCCTCCCTCACGGGACCATTGCTGCAAGGTTTTACCTCTCTGATGTACTGAACTACTCATGGGGGGCATTTCACTTTTTAGAAATGTCATCAGCCTCTGTCTTCTCAGGACCAACAAATGCTGGTCCCCCACTAACAACCTGTGATCATGTGTAGGCTGTTCACAGACCCCCACCACCAACGTGTGATCATGTGTAAGCTGTTCACAGACCCCCACCAACAACGTGTGAACTGTTCACAGATTCGAGGGGAAAAGTAAGAATTATCTGGAAAAGTCACTGAAATTAATAATTAATGCAGGATTTGTTTAGATTATTTTTGGATTCCACTTACCACGTTATCTGTAACCCCTAATTAGCAAGGATAAGTGATAAATGTGTTGTGTGATTATTCAGACCATAGTTTATATTGGGCCGGGCGCAGAGGCTCAGGCCTGTAATCCCAGCACTTCGCAAGGCTAAGCGGGGGGAGGGGGGATCACCTGAGGTTAGGAGTTCAAGACCAGCCTGGCCAACATGGCGAAACCCCATCGCTACTAAAAATACAACCCAAAAAAATTAGCCAGGCGTGGTGGTAAACGCCTATAGTCCCAGCTACTCAGGACGCAGAGGCAGGAGAACTGCTTAAACCTGGGAGGCAGAGGTTGCAGTGAGTTGAGATCGCGCCACTAAACTCCAGCCTGGGTGACAGAGTAAAACTCCATCTCAAAAAAAAAAAAAAAAAAGATATAATTTCTATTTTACAGAACTGTCTGTTTAGAGCCACACGATTAGGGCACACACTATTTCACCTTCATAGACGATAGTTACCCAAACTCAACAGAGAGCACGGGAATGGACACACAGAGCCCCCGAGAGAGGGACTTACAGTCGAGGCCAGCATGGAGCCTCCGAACCACACGGCGTAGCGCTGCATGTGATGAGTGACCACCTGGACCTCCACAGGCTTTGGCTGGAAGAGAAAGCAGCTCTCACTTACTCCACGCGCACAGACACATCTGTGATCCAATCATCCCCCAGCTGACAAGACCACGGCTTCACCCGGGGCCGCCCTCCTCTTACTGGCACAAGCACAACCTCACACCCAGCACTCAGTGACTCTGACCCCTGCTGCCAAATCCCCCCAAGACCCACCACAATCCCAGCCCCCAGGGCTCAAAGGAACACAGTGCGCCCAGCAAGCAGAACCTGCCTCTCACAAGGCTGAAAGCATTAAAGCACAAAAGCACAAAATCCAAGCAATTAACCTCACTGCTTTTCTTTGACCAAACATATCAAATGTTCTGGCACTGCAGAGATCATCCCAAATAAGATTAACCATCCCCAAAATACTAAAAGAAACTGTGCTTTTCCGGCTGGGTGAGGTGGCTCATGCCTGTAATCCCAGCACTTTGGGAGGCCAATGCAGGTAGATCACGAGGTCAGGTGATGGAGACCATCCTGGCTAACACAGTGAAACCCCGTCTCCACTAAAAATACAAAAAATTAGCCAGGTGTGGTGGCGGGCGCACCTTTAGTCCCAGCTATTCAGGAGGCTGAGGCAGGAGAATGGTGTGAACCTGGGAGGCGGAGCTTGCAGTGAGCCGAGATCTCGACACTGCACTCCAGCCTGGGCGGCAGAGCGAGACTCTGTCTCCAAAAAAAAAAAAAAGAAAAGAAAAAGAAACTGCTTTTCCAACAGTGGACTCGTGCACTCTCTTCCTTGCGCCCACTGCCGCTATCGAAGCCCACTCTTGGTTAGAAGCCCACAGTGATCACCAGCTACTTAGGAATGACTATCTTGGAGAAACGCCTTAACTCCCTGCTAACATCAGTTATTTTCATTTAATGAGAACATTTCCGAAGGATAGGAGAGATCCTCACCGTAAATCAGTCCCATCTCCTTGGGACACTGGTCATTACACCCCAGGCCTGATCTCTACAACACAAAAGGAAACTGCTGGCAGGTATGGTCAGGGAGAGTGTGAAGCTGCCACTGCTGTGTCGTCAGGACCATCGGTCTGAACTACCAGCCTGGAAGGACCTCAGGCAGCAAACCTCCGCGGTCATGTCAAAATGCAGCTCAGAAAGCGATGCACACTTGTTTTCATTTCACGCGACGCAGACAAGCTCCTCCAGCTCTGCGTCAGGAGGGCCCGAGTCAGGCCTGGCGCAGAAGCCCCAGGCACCACGTGGAGGCCCCTGGCTCCTACCTTGATCCTCCCGCCGCTGAGCTCCTCGCTGAGCCTCAGCCTAGCATCCACCACTCTCTTCAAATCCCTCTGTAGTCGGCGTCCGAAATCCCTGAACATGGTGGAGCCTCCTGAGAGAACGACATTCTACAAGACACAAAGCAGAGGGAGCCCTGGGTGAAATCGCCCGCCCACAGTTCCGGGAACCACCCACAACAGAACTCCCACAGGTCCAATCGCTTTGGGCATGACACACCTGCCCTATGACAGACGTGAACAGAAGCAAACTTAACGCTATTGGAAAAGAGTAGATTTTTTTTTTTTATGGCGACAACAACGTGCCACAGATGGCTCCTTAATCCTTTCCTCAGTTACGGCAAAGCAAAAACAAGGCGATTCTCATGCCCCACCCCCACCCCCACCAACCCCTCACATGGACCAGGAAGCCAAAACAAATAACAGAAACCGTCCAGCTGACTTGAGCCAAAACAACACTGGCTCTCCCGCTGCTCCGCCTTAACCATCACTGGGGGAACGTCTTCTAATGGGTGCTTGGAGCTTCTCTGAAGGATGATCTTGGGAAGAAAGCATCCGAGTTACCAGAAGGAACATTCTCAGATGAGCCACCCAGCCAGCACTGCCCTCTGGTGCCGAGACTCGCTCGCTGGCCACCCCAGAAGCTCGGTGGGGGGCAGAGGAAGGGGATGCACTGGCCTGTCCTGCCCCGCCTGCCCAGAACCTGAACCAGCCCTCCGTCCAGCATCTCCACATTGTCACCCTGCCTGCCTGTCAGTCATCCACACCGTCTGCTCCTGACCTGCAGCCACTGACATCCTCATGGCTCGACGGCCCAGGTCACCCAAGCAGCCAGTCCTCTTCTGGTGTACATCAGAGGCCACAGTGGCCTAACCTACATCACTCGCCTCTCGCCTCTCACCACAGGGCACTGCGTCATCTCACGTCCTCACAAGACGAGGAAGGGGGATATTTTTAGACAGAGAGACCACATTTATGTAACTTTTCCTACAGTATATTGTTACAATAATCATTCTTAGTTACTGCTGTTCAGAAGTCTCTTACTGAGCCTAATTTCTAAATTAAACTTTATCATAGGTATGTATGTACAAGAAAAAACACAGTATGTCTAGGATTTGGTACTATCTGCAGTTTCAGGCACCCACTGGGGTCTTCAATCATATCCCCCACTAGCAAGAGGGACCAGTGTATCTCCTGGTTGAACTTTCTTAGAGAAAACACCTTATGTGAAAACTACATAAGGAAATTAATCCTTCAAGGAGTCAAAAAGCCCTATTTCCTTTAATCCTCTAAATATGTTAGCTCTTCCTGAGATCCTGAGCAACTGCAGAGCTCTCTTTCAGGCACTCCTCCCAGTCAGCTCTGGGTGCGTGAACAGTAAGTCCCTCACCAAGTTTCCAGGTAAGCAGAAGTCACAAGGAATCAGTACAGAAAAAGAAATGCACTTTTCTGTCCCTAGCAACCCAGGTTCTAAGTTATATGATATTAGAGTAGTCCATTCCTGCTTACTGCTGTTCTGGGGAAAGACAGCCAGCACTGAGTGCAAAGGGATCATTTCTCTCTCGTGCCAACTCCTAGAACTGCTGTGACAGCACCCACGTGGACTCAGGATTAGATAGTGAAGTCAGAGCAGGAAGAATAAAAGGGGGCAGAAGCCACAGGAAGCCACCAGTGATCTGGCCTTCCATGTGGTGAAGCCAAATGATCTGGCCTTCCACCTGGAGACGCTGGCCTTCCACCTGGAGAAGTGACCAGTGACCTGGTCTTCCACCTGGAGAAGCCACGAGGGATCTGGTCTTCCACCTGGAGAAGCCACCAGTGACCTCGTCTTCCACCTGGGTTCTGCTCCACTTCCAGCCTGAGTGTCTGTAGAGAGAAATTTCACCTCTGGTTACCTGCCAGCAGCAGATGTTTGATAAATCACCTAACATGCTGTAGCTGCTCCAGTCGCTAAGGTGAAAGGCTGTCAGGAGCTGAAGGAGCCACGTCCAGCCCTTTCAATGCAACAATGGTTTTGCTCATCCGTGGTGGCAAATACCAAAAACGTGATGCACAGGACCTTTTTCTTCACTCGTCAGCTATTAGTGTTAGTGTATTCTATGTGTGGCCCAAGAGTTCCTCCTTCTTCTGATGTGGCCCAGGGACGCCAAAAGGTTGGACACCCCTGGGCTAAAGCTTCTACAGTGGCTTGGCCAGGGAGAGAGCCTCACAAAACTGATCTCATAAAACTGTGCCACAATATTTTGTTATCAGCTTCGAGAAGGTCAAGGCTAATATATTGTTAAGGGAGGATCTGGGCTTGGCCTTCAGGGCCAGGAACTGGGGTGGTCCTGAGGCCTCTCTGCAGCGGTGAGAGATCCCCCGGAGCCCACACCGTGCCCCATTCCTTGGTGTCTACCCCACACTTCTCCTCACAGGGAACAGCCCTGAACACTGCAGACACTCTAAGGGGTACCCACACCTTACGGAGACTACCTGATCATGAACACACTGAATAAAATACCTGGCAATGGTTTTCTGCCCCGGGAACTCTGCTGTCTGTCCTCATCTGGGGGTTTCACTGCTACACACTTCCTTGCTTTCTTAAAACTCTGTGGGCGTGGCCAACCGAGGAAACCGCCGTCACATCCATTTCTCAAGAGGCAACCCCGCCGCCCCTCGCCACAGGGAGACCACGAGGTCACTGGGCACCTGCCTCCTTGACCCATTTTCAGTCTAGTTTTCAAGCCCAACATCCTGTCCCGGGATCAGTATGATGAATAATCACTGTCGTCCTCTGTCACCCTGTGGAGAAATCTCTCGTGACCAACCTGAGAGCGCCTGGCTCCTGTCAGAGTCTAGGGACCATCAACCACAGCTGCAGCTATGGAAATGCCAAACTCAGGGGAGCCCCTGGTTACCAACACTCAGGTAAGATGTCACCAGAAGGGGAGGACTGGCAGGAACAAGTCCCTGACAGACGGGGTGGCAGCTTGAAATCACATGAACAGGGTTATATTCTGATCCCTGGCTTCCTTCAGACGGGTCTCCTGGCCTGGTGGCTCTTTCAGACACACTGCATTCCTTGTTGCCATAATATCAAGAATCATAACTTAGAAGCATTCTTGGTATTTTGATCATCTCATCTTAGAATAAGCCTCAGCTGATCCCTGGTCCTGCTCTCTCATGACTGGCCACGCTCGCCGATGATTTCCTGGAGAGACAGACCCTGGCTTATATCCAATTAAGAATTAAGGGAGGACTGGGGAAGAACAAGGATGGGTCAGTGCTTGGAATGAGACATTTCTAAGGGTGCTTTTGCTGAGGTTTTGTGATTTGGTTTTTTTTGTTTTTTTGCTATTGTTTTTCATTTACTGTTTTGTTTTTTGTTTTATGTTTTTTTTTTTTTTTTTTTTGAGATGGAGTCTTACTCTGTCGCCCAGGCTGGAGTGCAGTGATGCGATCTCGGCTCACTGCAAGCTCCGCCTCCTGGGTTCACACCATTCTCCTGCCTCAGCCTCCCGAGTAGCTGGGACCACAGGTGCCGCCACCACGCCCGGCTAAGAGACAGGGTTTCACCATGTTAGCCAGGATGTCATTTACTTTTTTAAAGCCCACCGCAGACAACTCCTTCAAAACTTCTCCAGGCTAAGATTCCTACAGCCGCGCTCTCTGTCAGCGAATGCTGCAGCCTTGGGAACAGTTCCTTGGGACACTGTCAGGCGATCCCAAACAGTGTCCCAAGGAAGACCAGGGTGTCTGAGAGCTCTCCCTTGGCCCACCACAGTGTAGGAGAGAGGCCACGGGGCCAGGTTCCTTGACTGTCACCCTGGACTTGGTGAGCTTATCCTTCCCTCAGACAACTGTCGAAGACACGGGTCCGCTTCTCACTGTAACACCCAGTGGCCGACACAGCACCGTGGGCACACCTGCTGCCTCATCTCCAAATTCTGGGCCACTGTTATTTTGAAGGATAATCTGAGGGATACACAGTCCGCTCACACCCCTAAGTCTTCTAAATTCTATCACTGGATCCAAAAGTCCCAGGGGATGCTCCCCGTCTGCTTGGCGTTCTTTCATCATTCTCCCACAAGCCTGTTTCCCCTCTGAACTTCACCGCGAGCCATGAGAAGACCCAGCAGGAAGAAATGCATGTCATTATCCACTGTAGGGATGGGTGGAGGACATATTCTTAGTGAGGGTCTAAAGAAGGAATTTCTCTCAGATCTCAGTGTCAGAAAAAGCTGGCCTCTTGGAAAACCCACTGGGCCTTAATCATATGTCCCCTGTGCCTGCCATTACAGACTGGGTTCCCATCTTTTCCCCAGCTGCTGAGAAGCTGAGAGCCACGAGGGGCCTCTCCCGTAGCTAGGCACGACCACAGAATGGTGTACGTGGGTTCTGTCCTCGTCCGACCTTGCTGCACTATTCTGCCACCCTCACTTCTCGTCACCCAGACTCCTTCAGCTACTTCATCCTTGCAGATTGGATATACTTTCCTGCCTGCTTCAAATTTTCCACACTAGAAGGCAAGCAGGCAGGAGGGGGCAGGGGTGTGGGCTTGCATGATCTTCAGGCAAAATACAGTTAATCATTCCCTAAGTTTATGAAAGGATGCTGGGTCTTTATTCTGAATTCCTTTCTTCCTTCAGTAACTGAAGGACAAACCTCAACAGCCTAAATGTCCCTGTGATCAGCAGCAAACATCCCACTGCATTCAGCAGGCAGTTACTGCGTTAAAGACACTGAGCTACAAACACAAAGAAAACATCACAGCGAGCCCTGTGGAGCGGACTGCAGCCCGAGCGCTGGGGTTCACCGCGGACCAGACTGCAGCCCCGGCGCCGGGGCTCACTGTGAGGCCTGAAGAAGATGCCTCAACCTCCCAAACCTAGAGATTCCTGAAAGTTCAGAAATGTAAACAGGGAACTTTAAAACACATACTTTTTCATTCTGAGGATCTGCATCTTCCTAACAATCGTGAATGTTTTCAGTGCTTCATTTCAGTTTTGTCTTCTAAAAAGCAACTCTATTTGTTTCTTACATTAAAAATAAATAAATTAAAACAAAAATCATTTCATGGCTGAATCTTTATTTTCACTTAAGAAAATGCCCAGGAAGACAGCTGCAGGTGGAAGCCATGCTGAGCTCTCAGCGGGGGCTAAGGCAGGCAGGGCCCTGGCCGATGGCAGATCGTCCCGCAGGCAACCCTGTACTCCACTTTTCCCAAGCGCCAGGAGAGCTGCACACACCACCGCACGAGTAGGCCCCTAAAAGAGCCACGTCACTTCAGGAGTGGCATCCATTTCAAGAGATTCTGTGAGGGGAAGTCACAAGCCAGCAATAGGCAAGGGCCAAACAGCCCTCATTCGCGCTGCTCCTTTCAATTCCGAATCCCTGCCTCCTCACCACGAAACGTCACTTGAGCTCCAAGAGTCCAGCTCAGCACGGAATAGAGCTCCTTGCGGTCAGCACTCTGCATGGGCACGATTAGCGTGGCCACAGTAGTGAACTCTAAAACTAGGCAACAAATAAAACCTGAAGACAACACTGCACGAATACTGCGAGATTCGGGATGACCTGTGCCGTCGAGGTGCTTCTGGAGAAGTTAGGAAACTCGGAAAGGAACATCATGAGCTCAGAAAGTACTCGCCAAATGAGACGAACGTGGAACAGGAGAGAGAGAAAAAGGGCAGAAAATGGAAAACACTAACTGAGGGGTGCTCTGAGTCCAGGTTATCACGTCTATTATATTACCCAGCATATACTGTATAGAAATATATATGAAAACTTCAAAGCAAAGACAAGTTGAAGAAAACAAAAGTCCCTAAACCGAGTCAATTAAGACGCTCAAAGTTGCAAGTAGTGGATAAGACAGCAGTGGGTCCTGCTTGGCCACGGCAAGTGGACAAGACGGTCTCACCAGCCAGGTCGGCCGCTGTATGAGAGCTCACTGGCTGTGCGGATTTCCTCTAAATCCTCTCAGATTTCTGGCCTAGAAGTAGATCATCTGTATCCTAGCTTGTTCTGTTGACTTTGCTGTGGTAGAAAACAGACCAAATACAAAAGAGGACTTAACAAACACAGTTAGATTCACATTGAATCCTTGGGAGTGATACCTGAAGTGAACAGGACTTCCACCTTTTAAAGACATACACGGGCTCTTGTGCAGAGGACTCTGTAATAACGTTTACTGCTGTAATCACACTAGGTGACCAAAAAGATAGTGAGAGAGCCGGGTGCGGTGGCTCAAGCCTGTAATCCCAGCACTTTGGGAGGCTGAGACGGGTGGATCACGAGGTCAGGAGATCAAGACCATCCTGGCTAACACGGTGAAACCCCGTCTCTACTAAAAATACAAAAACTAGCCGGACAAGGTAGCGGGCGCCTGTAGTCCCAGCTACTCCGGAGGCTGAGGCAGGAGAATGGCGTGAACTCGGGAGGCGGAGCTTGCAGTGAGCTGAGATCTGGCCACTGCACTCCAGTCCGGGCGACAGAGCGAGACTCCGCCTCAAAAAAAAAAAAAAAAAAAAAAAAAAGATAGAGAGAAAATGTATCCTCAGAAAACTTCAAACAGGCCAGTTTGCCCGGCGAAACTGAGAGCTGGCTTTCAGACAATAAGAGAGAATTTGTAACACAAGACATCATCATAAAACTTGTTTTTGTGAAATGGTAAATGATCATTACATCTAGAATGGCCATTTGGTTTTCAGAGAAATTTCTATTTCAAATAAACGTAAGCCTAACAACCTAGATTTTTTAAATCACTATTAATGGCTATTTTAATACGTTTAAATTCTACTTCCATGTAAAAGGCAAATATTAAGCCAACAAATTAATGTAATAGATTTTTTAAAAAAACATTTTATTAAAAAAAATTTTTTTAGGTCTGAAGTGATGGGTCATGCCTGTAATCCCAGCACTTTGGCAGGCCAAGGTGGGCAGATCACCTGAGGTTAGGAGTTAGAGACCAGCCTGGCCAACATGGTGAAACCCCATCTCTACTAAAAATA
>NC_045441.1:147672928-147681376 GCF_002776525.5 Piliocolobus tephrosceles
GTGAGCATAACTTACATACCTCATGGCCCTTTACTACTAAATACTTCAGTGTGTATTTACTAAAAGTGAGAACATTCTTTCATGTTACCACAGTACAACTGCCAACTTCATAAACTTAACATTAATACAAAACTTTGATCTACTGTTCCTATTCTCATCTTGCCACTGGATTTATTAATATTCTTCATGGCATTTTTTTTTCTCGCCAGTCCAGAGTCCAGTGCAGGGTCAGACTGTGCAATTACTTGTCATGTCTCTGTAATAGGTTTTTTAATTAAAAATTATTCACTAGGGTATGAAAATAAATGTTCATTATAATACTTGAGAAGCACTACATGATCTTGAGTTGCCTTCAAAGGTATTACATAAATTCATTTCTTTCATTTATTCACATAACCATACAAACAGTGCTATGCATGTGTGGTCAAATGATTTTACACCAAGTCACCCAGAGACTTCAATAGGGAAAGAACAGTCTTTTTCAACAAATGATGTGGGAATAATTTATATCCATGGAGTGAGAGGATGAACATCTATTTACTTTCTCATTTCATATACACAAATTAAAATGTATCACTGGTTTAAATGTAAGGGCTAAGAGTACAAAATTTCTTTTAAAAACTATTTTTTAAAAACTTCGTAATTTTGTGGCAGGCAAAAATTTCTTAGCACATAAAAAAGCATGAACCATAAAAGAAAAAAGTTGATAAATGGGGTTCCATACATTTGTTCTTCAAAAACCACCACTAAGAAAATGGAAAGACAAGCCACAGACTAGAAAAAAAATCTGCAACACATAAATCTGACAAAGGATTTGTATCCAGGATATCTGAGGAACTCTCATTATTGAGTTGTCACTCAATAAACAAATCAGTTAAAAATGGGCAAAAGATTCAAACGGACATTTCACAAAAGAATACATACAAATGACTGCTAAGTACAGGAAAAGACCATCAACAACACTTGTCATCAGGATCATACAGCTTAAATCCACCACACACCAAGTTTGGGTCAAGACAAACAACTGCAACTCTTGTGCGTTGTTGGTGGGAGGGTAGATGCTGTAAGTACTTTGGAAAAAGTCGGGCAGTTTTCACAAAGTGAAAACGATGTACACTTATCATACAACAAAGCAACTGCACTCCCAGGTATTTCCCAAGGAGAATAAAACATATCCAGCAGACGCTGAGTATATTTCCAATGTTCATAGCAGGGTGTTTTGTAATAGCCAAGACTGGAAACAACTCAAATGTCCGCCAGGAGGGTACAGCTGACTTGCAGCACAGCCGCTCGCTGAGGCGCTCCCAGCAGTACAAAGGGACAAATGACACCCGCACCTCAAAAGCACCAGCTGAGTGAAGGAAGCCAGAAACAGAGAATACGTGGAACACTCCATTTCCAGCAGCCCCCCCATTATCTGCGGCTCACACTGCAAGGTGTCAGTTACCCATGGTCAACCACAGTCTAAAAAGATTAAACAGAAAAGTCCAGAAAAAAACACTTTGTTAAGTTTTAAGCTGCGCACCATTCTGAGAAGCATGGTGAAATCTCGAGCTGTCCCACTGTGTCCCGCTTAGGGTACGAGTCTTCCCTTTGTCCAGCATGTCCATGCCATATACGCCACCCGCCCTGAGTCACTCAGTAGCCACCTTGGTGATCAGACCGACGACCGCACCATCGCAGTGCTTGAGTTCAGGTGGCCCTCACTTTATTTAATAATAGCCCCACAGCACAAGAGCGGTGATGCTAACACACCGTTGTAACTGATCCGTATTATTAGTTATTGCTGCTAATCTCTTACTGTACCTAATCTGTAAACTTTATCAAAAGTATGTATGCACAGGAAAAAAAAGATCATATACAGAGGACGTGGTACCACCCACAATTTCAGCCATCCACTGGGGGTCTTGGGACACATGCCCCACAGATAAGAAGGGACTCCTGTATACGAAACTCTGGAAAGTCAGATCCCGCAGATGGGCGCCTTCCTGGAGCAGAGGCTGAGGAGCTCCTGCCAGCGATGGTTCCCTGCTGTACCTTCACTGTGGTGATTATCACCTAAGTATGTAAACTTTCTTTTCACACCATACACTTAAAATGGGTTCATTTGACTCTATATAAATTACATCTCAAAGTCGAACTTTTAAAAGCAGAGCAACATAAGAGAAAGTGACGGCAACGGGTCACTGAGTTGAGACGGCAGGAATGGCCTTGCTGAAAAGGTGGCATCAGGGACTTAAATGAGAAGAAGGACGCCCTAAAAAGGGTGCACATTTAGCCAAAGTGAACAGTCTCTCACTCTTCATTTCTCAATGTTCTGTAACTGTGTGAGGACGTAAGATTGAGCCAAGTTGCCCCATTTTATTTTAACATTTTTAACATTTAATCCCCCATAGCTGCCATGGACAACAGGAAAACAATACACACTATACTTGGAGGCATTTCCTAAAAGCAAACTCCAGCTCCCACCCTAGTTCCACGCCGTGCTTTGTGTGGAGAAATTCTCATGTGAACCAGTAAACTCAACAAACCCTTTAGTATTTAAGAATGAACAACCCTTGATCTGTTACCAAAGCAACTGTCCACCCTGTTCCTTCCGCCCTCTGAATACACTCCTGTCGTCCCCACCCTCCAACCCAACTCCTCCCCACTGGCAAACGTCCCCTTTCACACAGACACACTTTAGAGAGAACTCCGGGAGAAAGCGAGAGCGTCTGTGCCCCAGGCCAAATGACAGGTTTAAATCTCATGTTTTGCTCCTGCCTGAGCTTTGGAACACAACAACTACCAGCAGACACATCCCCATGTCCACTGTGTACACGGATGTGGCACACAGTGGGCTCCGGATCTGTAAGAACGCAGAGTTGGTGAGGTCTGCTGCACACGCTTCCCGCACAGGCAGGCTGCCGTCCTACAAGTCTTCCACTAGCTCTGCCCAGATACCGTTTCTAAATTAATGCTGCAAAGTACTCTCGTTTTCATCACGTTGAGCTTCAGCCTAGAATTACTGAACTGAACTTTAGCTCCACGCACAGAACGACAGCCACCAGGTTAGAAGGTCCCTGTGTGGCGCATCCTGAGGGAGGCAGGCCACAGCAGAGCTGCCCCAGACGGCACCTCCCAAGGACAAGGTCAAGGGAGCTGGCTCGTACTTCAGCAGCCCCTGAACCCCTCGCCCTAAGCTGTCCCACACCACCCACGGGGCTGACTCCCGGAGGCAACTTTCCCCGCACCCCGCTGCCGACGGCAGAAGTTTCAGAGGACAAGGGGGACCTGCCAGAGCGACAGTGGAGGGTGGAATACAGTCTAAAAGGCACATACAAGTGCTAAGTGACAGGCTCTGTCGGACTGCCAGCCTGACAGGAACACCAGGAGAGAGCAGGGCCTGACAGAAGACAAGCATTTAAGACGACGAAGCAGTACTGGCCCCAAACCCGGTTTTCCTGACAGGGCGTTTGGAGCCCTTCACAACCGGACCCTTCACAACCTGGAGCCAGGTGGGGATGCCCAAAGGCCTCACACTTCCCTCCATTGTCTGGTGCTGAGGCCTGAAGCAGGCAGCAAACCCCCTCACCCGTGAGCTCTCACGCCCTCATCTGTGACGACATCATCAAGCCGCTGGCAGGTCTGGGGGGAAATTAGAGGGCAATGACGTCAGCACCGGCCCAGGGAAGGCAGGACGGCGACAAGCACAGTGGGTTCTCTTGTTTGGCCCTCTCTGCCCTGGGCCATGCAGAGGCTTGAGCAGGGTCAGGTCTACACCCTGTCTGTCCACTCCTCCCTGAAGCCACCGCTACACACAGCGCTCGGTAACAGGGACCCTCCACAGCCATCGTGGAATGAACGTGGCGCATTTCATTCGCTCTCCCCTCTGGAATAAAGGGGGGTCAGTAAAGGAAAAAAGACTCCAGCAAGTAACTCAAGAACCAGAAACAATAACTGACAACTTCTGATTAAGTCCTTGGACTCTGGTAACCTCCTAACATTTCTCCCTAGTGCACAGGTTCTCAGTCAGGGACAACTGTGCCTCCAGGGGACACTAAGCAACATCTGGAGACGATTTTGATGGTCAGGACTGGGTGGGGGTGGGAAGGTGCTACTGGCACTTTGTGGGCAGAGACCAGAGATGCTGCTAAGCATCCTACAATGAAAACGTCAATAGCACCAGGGCTAAGAAACCCTGCCCTAATTAGCGCTGAGCAGTAAAACCAAAGATGCCTGCGCACCGGCAAAGACGGCCACTGGGGAAGGGGTGTGCCGCTCTGCAGCTAATCCAAGACGTGCAGGAGTCCCAAAAGGCAGCAGCTGCCTGGGGCAAAAACGCAAAGGAAACCAGGCAAAATCCCTGGGAACTTTAAAAATAGAAAAGTCAATGGGCTAGAGGCCGCAGCAGGTGAGGAATCTGCTGCCCTGGCCTGGATGTGGAGCGCCATTGCAGAATATCACTTGAAGCCATTTCATGGAACACAACGACAGTGCCTACTCACTGCCTGACACAGCTGAAGGCAATGCCACACACCAACTCCTTTCACCTTGCCCAAAATGGGATAAAGCAGGTGCTATTCCCATCCCCATTCTGCCGAGAAGGACGCTGAGGCACAGTGAGACCAAGTAACCTGCCAAAGTCACACAACGGAACAAGCGGTAGGCAGGGCAGAACACACAGCTGGCAGTCTAGAAGCTCACGGCCACGTGGCATCCACACCTGCAGACCTCGTGCTCACCACCATGCAGGATCCACACACTCACCGCATGGGGGCACCAACCCCCGCAGCCCATGCACTCAGCACAGCACTCTAACCACCAGTCCACACAGCCTCCCTTCCCGTGACACAGAATCCGGACCCCACTTTGTACAGACCAATTTGTAAAGTAGCTCTCCCTGTGCTGAGCTGAAATCTGCCACCCACCTGGCCCTGCTTTCTCTCTTTCCTCGGCACTGCTCACCTTCCAGCCAGCTGCCCATCACGTGTCCCAAGACAGCCTCATGCTGCCTGCCAGGTCGCCAGTCAAACAATGCTGCTTCCCTCAACCACTTCTCACAGGCCATCTTTTCAGGACCTCTTGCTGTTCTGGGGACCGTCCTCTGGATATACTTCGAAATCCAACAACCAGCCTCTTACAACGTGGACTCCCCTCCGCAGCAGAACACAACACCATCAACACAGCATGTCTCCCCAGGACAAACAGAAAGAAACTCTGCAGCAGGGAGGTGGAACCCTGGCCTTGAGGGCCAATCAAGGTCAAAAGACTTGCCATCTCCCAATAGAGCAAAAGGTGGTCTGTGGCTGTAAACACCTCTACGTCCGATGCAGTGGGAAATGGAGGAAGCAGCACTACTTTTTAAATTATTATTATGCTTCCATTCTGGGGTCCATGTGCCGAACACGCAGGTTTGTTACACAGGTATACATACACGTGCCACGGTGGTTTGCTGCACCCGTCAACCCGTCATCTACATTAGATATTTCTCCTAATGCTCTCCCCTCTCCTAAGAGGCCCACCAACAGGCCCTGGTGTGTGATGTTCCCCTCCCTGTGCCCATGTGTTCTCATTGTACAACTCCCACTTATGAGAGAGAACATGCAGTGTTTGGTTTTCTGTTCTTGTGTTAGTTTGCTGAGAATGATGGTTTCCAGCTTCATCCACGTCCCTGCAAAGGACATGAACTCATCCTTTTTTATGGCTTCATAGTATTCCATGGTGTATATGACCACATTTTCTTTATCCAGTCTATCATTGATAGCCATTTGGGTTGGTTCCAAGTCTTTGCTATTGTGAACAGTGCTGCAATAAACATACGTGTGCATGTGTCTTTACAGCAGAATGATTTATAGTCCTTTGGGTATATATCCAGTAACGGGATTGCTGGGTCAAATGGTATTTCTGGTTCTAGATCCTTAGTCCCTTTGAACCCATTCTTACCACCAACAACCATGTTGCACATGACAAACAGAAAATCAAAAATTGGCCGGGCGCGGTGGCTCAAGCCTGTAATCCCAGCACTTTGGGAGGCCGAGACGGGCGGATCACGAGGTCAGGAGATCGAGACCATCCTGGCTAACATGGTGAAACCCCGTCTCTACTAAAAATACAAAAAACTAGCCAGACGACTTGGCGGGCACCTGTAGTCCCAGCTACTCGAGAGGCTGAGGCGGGAGAATGGCGTGAACCCGGGAGGCGGAGCTTGCAGTGAGCTGAGATCCAGCCACTGCACTCCAGCTTGGGTGGCAGAGCGAGACTCCGTCTCAAAAAAAAAACAAAAGAAAAGAAAAGAAAACCAAAAATTAAGTGTTATAGTAACTGAAACCGAGGAAAACCTTTCTTAACACTCAACTACAAAAGCAATACCTCCCTCCTCACCCAGATTAAATGGAAAAACTTTAATGGAAGGGTTATTTCCATTCTAAACAGAAAAGTTACTTTATCAAGGAAAAGGAAAAAACCCTAGACCCAACTTCGCAGCCTTCACAGCCCCTCACGCTGTCAGCATCCCTTTCCCGGGGCTTGAAAACACAAGAAATAAATTCAAGAGCAAACCACAACAAAGTGGGTCTGAAGCCTCTCAGCCATGCTGGCGACAAACCATTTCTCAGTGACAGGTGCTGTTATTACCAACACGCAATCCAGTTTTCTCTGAGAAAATGACATGGTTGAGAGTCTGCCTCTCATTCCTAACATGTATTCAGCAGGAGTCTTGATGGGAGATTAAACACAAGGAGATGTCCCCAGAGCGGCTGAGGGGCGGGATCAGGAGAGAACAGATTGTCCCCACTCATTTTCTTAGTACCCCTTCTCTAACTTTAGCTAGCTTGTTTGCATCAAAGTAAAATTGGTTTTCTAACTAGTCTTTTATGAGGATTAAAACAGTGTCTGAGCTTATTATTTTTAAACTCACGTGACCATCCATAATTACTCTGATGGCTTAAATGTGGCTTACAGGCGTCATTTGCGTTGGTTTCTTATTACCTATGTTTGTTTCACCTTCACAGTGAGGAAGAAGCAGAAAAAAAGAGAAATATGTGAAATTACCAATAAATGTATTCTTTCCATCTCATCTCAAAGTAAAGCAACAGTGCTTATTCTAATAATTCTGTACCTCAGAAATATAAACATTTAGCCTAATAGGTTTTTTTTTTTTTTTTTTTTTGAGACAAGGTCTCACTCTGTCACCCAGGCAGGACTGCAGTGGTGCGATCCTAACTCTCTGTAGCCTCCACCTCCCAGGCTCAAGCGATACTCCTGCCTCAGTCTCCCACGCAGGTGGGACTACAGGTGCATGCTACCACATCCAGCTAATTTTTTAATTTTCCTTTTGTAGAAATGGGGTCTTGCTATCTCACCCAGGCTGGTTTCCAGCTCTTGGTCATAAGCAATCCTCCTGCCTCATCCCCCTAAAGTGCTGGGATTACACACATGAGCCATGAAGGCCGGCCTGCATTCTTAATCAATTTCCACAAGGAAAAGTAAGCAAACATTTTTTCTAAGAAAGAAAGGAAAGATGTAACAAATAATAACATTTTAGTATTTTAAAATCAAACCCCTTTATTTATAGAAAAGCAGATTATCCCACACAACAGTCTAGAAAGAAAGCTCTCTCAACAGCAAATCTAGCACAGACGAAACATTTTAAATGCCCTATTAATCTAATACTCTTTTCAAAGTATGAAAAAATAGCATACATCACTGTTTTATTTCACTGCTTATAGAGCACAGACCAACGTGACAATTTTTTTTTTTTTTTTTTTTTTTTGAAACAGGGTCTCCCTCTGTCACTAAGGCTAGAGTGCAGTGGTGCAATCACAGCTCACTGCAGCCTTGACCTTCTGGGCTCAAGGGATCCTCCCACCTCAGCCTCCCAAGTAGCTGGGACCACAGGTGCAGTGCTTTCCACCACAGCTGGCTAATTATTTTTATAGATGGGGTCTCCCTGTGTTGCCCAGGCGGGTCACGAACTCCTGGGCTCAAGCAATCCTCCTGCCTTGGCCTACCAAAGTGATGGGATTACAGAGGTGTAAGCCCCTGCACCTAGCTTAACATGACTTCCTAAAATAAGATTCTGAACTCAAGGTTTACTTTCGCAGTTTAACAAATATTTACTCAGCCTATCTGTTGAAATACTTCTTTCAGTAAGATTATAGAGTTGGTCTTCAAATCTAAAGTGAAACCCCCCAGACAGCAGACAAAGGCCCCTCAGATCTCACCCCAACCTGCACCCCCGCCCTCCAGCCTCCACATCTCCGTGGTCTTGCAGACTCTGAGCATCTCTGAGGGATGTCTCCAGGGCCTGGAAAGCCCTCGCTCACCACCTCGCCAACCTGGCAACCCCTCCTTCCCTGACTCCTCTGTGAGACCGCAGAGCCCCCAGGCCCCAGTGTGCCGCGCATCTCATTCACCGGGCCAGCAGCACTTACTGAGCACCCCGCACGGGCCAGGAGTGTTCTAAGC
>NC_045441.1:147681476-147706208 GCF_002776525.5 Piliocolobus tephrosceles
CTGCATAGACACGCCTCTCGCCACGCCCCACTCCTCCCCTGCCCACTTCCCCCTCCTATCAACTGTCCACATCCTGCTGCTGGCCGCACCCCGCCCCTTTCGGCAAGCCGGCCGCGCCCCTTTTACCCGAGTATGTTTCTCACCTTGCCCGCCTCCTTCAGCATGTCGGCCCCACCCCTCCCGCCCGTCCCAGAGCCGTAGAGGCCCGCCCTTTTCATCTACAGCCTATCGCAGAGGACGTTGCCGTTCGCGCTGACCAATAGGATGGTGGCCGTCACGGCAAGCCCCGCCCCGAGCCCTACGTCTGGTTAAGTGGGATCCCTCGCCAGCCCCGCGCTGATCATACGCCAGGTGGCGCTGTGGCGCGCGGCGGGGCTGCGCTGAGGCTGCTGTAGATGCGCGGCAGGTGAGACGCTGCGCACGGGCAGCTTTGAACTCACTGAGATCTGTAAAAGACTTTTAAACAATTCGCCAGAATAAAAAAGAAGTTTCCAGCCGGGCGCGGTGGCTCAAGCCTGTCATCCCAGCACTTTGGGAGGCCGAGGCGGGCGGATCACGAGGTCAGGAGATCGAGACCAACCTGGCAAACAGGGTGAAACCCCGTCTCTACTAAAAAAATACAAAAAACTAGCCGGGCGAGGTGGCGGTCGCCTGTAGTCCCAGCTACTCGGGAGGCTGAGGCATGAGAAAGGCGTGAACCCGGGAGGCGGAGCTTGCAGTGAGCTGAGATCCGGCCACTGCACTCCAGCCTGGGCGACAGAGCGAGACTCCATCTCAAAAAAAAAAAAAAAAGAAGTTTCCTCCAGTGAGCCTCGAGTACAGCCAGGGAAGGCAGCTACCGGGCCATGCCCATGGCCAGGAACGGGAGAGTCTGAGGTGTCCCTTCTCCTGTGGATGGGGTCACACGTCAGAACCGCACCACCAACCCCTTTCCTGCCCCCTTGGAACCAGGCCGCCACTCCTTCCTTCCCCTCACCTTGGCCCTCCCATTCTGCCCCACCTGTCCGGATCACAAGGACCCCCAGCTCGGCAGATGGGAACGGGACCAAAAAGAGAAACAGCCCTGTCCCTCCCATAAGTACCACCCCCAGACCCCCTGCTCCACCCTCCGGACCACAGGGAGACCCCATGCAAACCAACCCCAGACCCCCGCTCCTCCCCACGGGACCACCCCCAGACCCCCTGCTACTCCCCTCAGGACCACCCCCAGACCCCCGCCCCTCTCCCCGGGACCCCCCAGACCCCCACTCCTCCCCTCAGGACCACCCCCAGACCCCCGCTCCCCACCATCAGTCAGGCCGGGTAGCGGGGAGAGGAGTCTCGGGAGGGATCAGGCCACTCTCGCCGGAGCGAAGGGAGGAAGACAGAGTCACAGGCCGAGCAGAAATCACCCGGGACCCACAGAGACAGCAGCGTCGGAGAGGGACGGAAAGGGGCTAAGAGCAGGCAAAGGCCGTGAGGCTTTCTGCAGCCGGCGTGCGGGGAAGGGAGCAGCCGGAGAGCGACGGAGAACGACGGAGAGCCACGGAGAACGACGCAGAGCCACGGAGAGTGACGGAGAGCGATAGAGAGCGAAGGAGACTGATGGAGAGCCACGGAGAGTGACAGAGAGGGACAGAGAGTGACAGAGAACGACGGAGACTGACGAAGGTAGACGATGTCTCACGGAGAAGAGCCGAGCGGAGTTGAAGGGCGGCGGAGAGCGACGGAGAATGACGGAGAGTGACGAAGGTAGACGATGTCTGACGGAGAAGAGCCGAGCGGAGTTGAAGGGCGACGGAGAGCGACGGAGACTGACGGAGAGTGACGGAGAGCGACGGAGAGTGACGGAGAGCAACAGAGAGCTACGGAAAGTGACGAAGGTAGACGATGTCTGACGGAGAAGAGCCGAGGGAGTTGAAGGGCAGCGGAGAGCGACGGAGAGCGACGGAGAGTGACGAAGGTAGACGATGTCTGACGGAGAAGAGCCGAGCGGAGTTGAAGGGCGGCGGAGAGCGACGGAGAGCGACGGAGAGTGACGAAGGTAGACGATGCCTGACGGAGAAGAGCCGAGCGGAGCTGAAGGGCGGTGGCGAGCGACGGAAAGTAGCGAGAATTGACGGAAAGGGACGGGGATTGACGGACACTGACGAAGAGTCCCGGAAATTATCGGAAGGCGACAAAGAGGAAGGCGAACTGGTGAGCTGGAGCAGGCCGAGCCTAATCGGAGATGACGGAAAGTGACGGAGAGGAACGAGGAGTAAAGAGGGGTGACGAAAAGAGCCGAAGCTGTTGAAGGCGAAGAGCTGAGTGAGGGAAGAGAGCAGAGGTGAGCTGGTGCGCGGCCGCGGCCGGTCCCCGAATGGGCGGGACCCCGCGGAGTTCCCAGCTGGGCAGGACGCGAGCGAGGGAGGGCGTGGAGGGCCGTGGGTCCGCCTGCCCTGAGGCCGCAGGGTGGTGGGAGGCGCACCGCGGCCCCCTGGCGGCCTCTGCGCGGAGCCGCAGCCCGTCTTCTGCGCCCCTCTGCGGGCCTCGGCGCCCAGCCCGACCCCGGACGCGCACCTGCGGCCCCAGCCAGCGCCCCGGCCCGCAGACTGAGGAGCGGGGAGGCTCGCGGCCCCCGGACCCCAGGTCGCGTCCCCGGAGCCCGGCCGAGCCCGGAGCGGGGCCCTCGTGCGGACCGAGAGGGCGGCGGAGGTGCCCACGGAGCCCGGCCCAGCCCGCACTGCACCTGCTGCTGCCACCCGCGGCTGCCTTGTCCCAACCCCGTTCCTGCAGCGGCCCGGCCCGGGGGACGCCCGACCCTGCGCGAGCTGCGGGGCCTGGACGGGGCTGCACGGCGGGGCGGGGCCGGCGCGGCGCGCTCGCTCCTCTCCCTCCCTCCCTCTCCCGACCACTCTGTTTCCTCCTGTGGCGCCGTATACAAAACACGGAGTTGGCCATGCCGGCCGTTTTCAGGGCGCAGGTCGGTGGGACTGAGCACATTGGCGTGGTGCGCTCGGCACCACCGTCTGTCTGCAGAACGTTCGCATCTTTCCATGAACAGCTCTCCACTCCGCCTCCCCCAGCCCGTGACAACCTCCCTTCTACGTTTCGTCTCTCAGTTTGACCTGCTAGGTACTGAGGTCACCTCGGTGCTGAGACCTTCTAGGTGCTGTGACCTCCTAGGTCCTGAGACCTTCTAGGTACTGAGGTCTCCTAGGCACGGAGATCTCCTAGGTACTGAGACCTCGTCGGTACTGAGGTCCCCTAGGTACTGAGACCTCCTCGGTGCTGAGACTCCCTAGGTGCTGAGACCTCCTAGGTCCTGAGACCTTCTAGGTGCTGAGACCTCCTTGGTGCTGAGGTCGCCTCGGTGCTGAGACCTCCTAGGTCCTGAGACCTTCTAGGTACTGAGACCTCCTCGGTGCTGAGGTCGCCTTGGTGCTGTGACCTCCTAGGTACTGAGGTCTCCTAGGCACGGAGATCTCCTAGGTACTGAGACCTCGTTGGTACTGAGGTCCCCTAGGTACTGAGACTCATCGGTACTGAGGTCACCTCGGTGCTGAGACCTCCTAGGTACTGAGACCTCCTTGGTGCTGAGGTCGCCTTGGTGCTGTGACCTCCTAGGTGCTGAGGTCTCCTAGGCACAGAGATCTCTTAGGTACTGAGACCTCGTCGGTACTGAGGTCCCCTAGGTACTGAGACCTCCTCGGTGCTGAGACTCCCTAGGTGCTGAGACCTCCTAGGTCCTGAGACCTTCTTTTTTGTTTTTTTTTTTTTTTTTTGAGGCGGAGTCTCGCTCTGTCGCCCGAGCTGGGACTACAGGCGCCCGCCACCTCGCCCGGCTAGTTTTTGTATTTTTAGTAGAGACGAGGTTCCACCGTGTTAGCCAGGATGGTCTCAATCTCCTGACCTCGTGATCCGCCCGTCTCGGCCTCCCAAAGTGCTGGGATTACCGGCTTGAGCCACCGCGCCCGGCCTGATCCTGAGACCTTCTAAGTACTGAGATCTCCTTGTTGCTGAGGTCGCCTCAGTGCTGTGACCTCCTAGGTACTGAGGTCTCCTACGCACAGAGATCTCCTAGGTACTGAGACCTCGTTGGTACTGAGGTCACCTCGGTACTGAGACCTCCTAGGTACTGAGGTCTCCTACGCACAGAGATCTCCTAGGTACTGAGACCTCGTCGGTACTGAGGTCACCTCGGTGCTGAGACCTTCTAGGTGCTGAGACCTCCTAGGTCCTGAGACCTTCTATGTACTAAGGTCTCCTAGGCACTGAGATCTCCTAGGTACTGAGACCTCTTTGGTACTGAGGTCCCCTAGGTACTGAGAACTCCTCTGTGCTGAGACCTCCTAGGTGCTGAGACCTCCTAGGTCCTGAGACCTCCTCAGTGCTGAGGTCGTCTCGGTGCTGAGACCTTCTAGGTGCTGAGACCTCCTAGGTCCTGAGACCTTCTAGGTACTGAGACCTCCTCAGTGCTGAAGTCGTCTCAGTGCTGAGACCTCCTAGGTGCTGAGACCTCCTAGGCACGGAGATCTCTTAGGCACTGAGACCTCGTCGGTACTGAGGTCGCCTAGGTACCGAGACTTTCCAGGTACTGAGGTCTCCTCGGTACTGAGGCCTTCCCCTGTCGGAGGTGGGAAACTACTCGGTGGTGGAGCAGAACCAAGACCTTCCCCTGAGGGTGGGGGGCTGAGCCGTCTCTTCCTTTCCAGGGGTCTTCTATTCATGCCATCCATGAGACCCCCATACTCTTCTGACACATTCCCATGTTGCTAAAGTCACTTCGACTCAGTGTCGTCTTTGTGACTGTGACGTTGCATTTTCGGGCTGTACTGCAGTATTCTGTGTTTCCAGCATATCCAAGGAAACGTGTAGTGCTTAAGAGCATGAGTGCTGCAAACAGGGTGGTTTGTTCCACCCCAAGCTTGACCGTTCCTGGTTCTCTCCTATGGGTCCAGTTCACTAAACTTCTCTGTGCCTCAATTTCCTTGGCAGAAGAACAGGGACAGTAAATGTACCCGTCTGCGTGAGGGTTCAGGGCTGGGCTTAACTGAAAATTGCCTTCCCATAGTCCTGGAGGCTGAAGTCTGAGAGCAAGGTGTCGTCCCTCGGGCTGGTTCCTCCCGAAGCCCCTCTCCTCGGCTTGTGGACGCCATCTGGTGTGTGCTTATAGGGTCTTTTCACTGTGCCCAAGTATCCCTGGCATCTCTTCCCTCTCATGAGAACAGCAGGTTGCTTTGGGGAGCACCCTGACAGCCTCGTTCTAACACTATGAGGCCAAATACACCCTCTTTTCCTGCCTTAGACCCTCTTCCCCTGCCTCCAGACCCTCATTTCCTGCCTCAGACCCTCGTCTCCTGCCTCAGACCCTTGGGGAATCAGGAAGGAGACGGCCCAGGCCACCCAGTGCAGGGCTGGAGCGGACACTTCTTCCTGGGAGCAAGAATGGGGGGGAACGCGGGCTGCCTGGGAGCGCAAAGGACCTAAACTCAAAGGGCCAGGAAGAGCCCGTCCAGAGCAAGGTCACCGTCCATCCCCTGCCGGTTTGACTCCTGTTCCCAGTCGATAGATGAATATTTCTCCGAGTGCCTGTGGCCACTGGGAGCTGGATCGATCCTGGTCCCCACAACCGACAGACGGATATTTCTCCGAGGTGCCTCCTGACATCGGCCTCGCTTTGGAGAACCTGCCTTTAGTCAGATCAGAAATTAAAAAAAAAAAAAAATTCTCTCCATGTGTTGTTTTCCAGATGACGAAAGCTTCAGGGAGTCATCGTCCCACTGGAAGGTACTTCCGATGCTGTTTCCTGGAATCCTTCAGGACAAACCGCAGCACCATCACCAAGTGCGAACGCAGGCGTCCCTGGGGGACACCTCCCACCGCCCCCCCCAACACAGCAGAACCGGAACACAGGCCTCCGTGAAGAACGGGACACGCGACATACCCCACTGCACACACACAGGCACAAACACGCACACAAAAGCTAGAACACAGTCCTGGAGGGGCAGCTCCCACCGCACCACACACCCACACACACTCCGACACCCAGCCCTTCTTGAAGGACAGCACCCACCCACCGCCTCCTCCAGCTCTGCCTTCCCAAGGCCCAGGCGTGTGGTTTTGGCGTTCGTGTTTCTCCGAACCTGTGACTTCTTCTGGCCTGGCCCACCCAGGTCTCCCAGGCAGCCGCTCCGAAGCCCCTGGACGTCCTCGTGAGCCTCAGGGTGGCCGCCGTCTCACGACGAGTGTGGTCTCCACGGATGTTGCTGGAAACCTCATGAGGGGGCGGCCACCTTGGGAGGCTCTGCTGTGTGGACACGGGAGGCCGCCGAGCCTTTCTGAGCCGCTAACTCTGCACCTGGGAAGATGGGCGCCTGGAGACTCCTCCCGGGGGCTGAGGGCCAGTGTCGGCCGCTGCCTGGGGGAATGGCAAGAGGCAACCCTGCGTTCCTTCCCAGTGCTGCCATAGGCTTCCTTGCTTGTGACCAGCTGTGGTGGAGGATTTGAGGCCACAGAAATTGGCCAACACCGCTAGGCAGCGTTCGTATCTTTCAGAGACAGCCTGGCCCCGAGAGGGAACGTGGAGTGCCCTGGGCCACTGCAGACGTCCAGAGTCCTTGTTCGTGCACCCCTTTACTCATTCTCGCAAGTGTCCTGAGAGACAGTAGAGGAGACACAGACACAGGGGAGGAGGCCATGTGGAGACAGAAGCAGAGACCGGAGTGATGCGGCCACAAACCCAGGGACGCCAGGAGCCCCCGGGAGCTGCGAGAGGCAGGAAGGAGCCGCCCCTGGAGCCTGTGGAGGGAGCATGGCCCTGAGACTCCTGGACCTCAGACCCCTGGTCTCCAGGACGGGGAGCGGATGAGTCTCTGCGGTCAGTGCACCCCTCTGCCTGCTTTGGGGCCATCTATGGTGGCGGACCCAGCTCAACCGTCCCGCAGTGTCTGCGCCCTGGGACGTGCAGGTAACACCACCGGCCCCAGGAGTGTGTGGGCTGTTTCTTCCGCCCTCTGACCGGCACCATTCTCACCAGCCCGGCCGGGGACGGCTGCCTCCTCTCTTTCCCTGGGGAGGTCCAAGGAAGCCCCCACACAGTCGGCCTTCTCCCTGGCCCGCCCCGTGGCCGCGGGGACCCTGACGTCCGTAGGGGTGCTCGGGAAGCTGGGCCTTCCTCAAGGCACCCCCGGCGGCGTCTGGGAGGACAGAGGAGCCTCCGTGAGGGGACAACCCCCGCCCTACCCAGCAAGAACGCAGACTGTCAGCCTGTCCTCGACACGAGGTCCCCATCGTTTCTAATCCAGGGGCCTGAGTCCGAACCCATCGTTTCCAATCCAGCGGCCTGAGTCCAAAACTGTCATTTCCAATCCAGGGGCCTGAGTCCAACACCGTCGTTTCCAATCCAGGGGCCTGAGTCCGAACACATCGTTTCCAATCCAGGGGCCTGAGTCCAAAACCATCATTTCCAATCCAAGGGCCTGAGTCCGACACCATCGTTTCCAATCCAGGGGCCTGAGTTCGACACCGTCGTTTCCAATCCAGGGGCCTGAATCCGACACCGTCGTTTCCAATCCAGGGGCCTGAGTCCAAAACCATCGTTTCTAATCCAGGGGCCTGAGTCCAACACCATCGTTTCCAATCCAGCGGCTAATTTGTTAGTTCTGTAAACGCAGTCTCATCGCCGGGCAAGAAGGAGGTTTGCTTTGGGAAAGGGACTATTATCGTCTTTGTTTCCAAGCTAAACTACGAGAAAGCAAGCTCCTCTTAAAGATACTGTGGCCGACACCCAGGAGGGATGAAGGACAGCTGGGAGGTTCAAAGCAAGACGGACTCAGTGAGGTCAGATCCCTTCACTGCCCGGGTGTTCTCACCTACGATTTTGGCAGGCTGGGAGCAGGGGCTCACGCCTGTCATCCCACCACTTCTGGTCAGGAGTTCGAGACCAGACTAGCCAATGTGGCGAAAGCCTGTCTCTACTAAAAATACCGAAACTAGGCCGAGCGCAGTGGCTCAAGCCTGTAATCCCAGCACTTTGGGAGGCCGAGACGGGCGGATCACGAGGTCAGGAGATGGAGACCATCCTGGCTAACACGGTGAAACCCTGTCTCTACTAAAAAATACAAAAAACTAGCCGGGTGAGGTGGCGGGCGCCTGTAGTCCCAGCTACTTGGGAGGCTGAGGCAGCAGAATGGTGTAAACCTGGGAGGCGGAGCTAGCAGTGAGCTGAGATCCGGCCACTGCACTCCAGCCTGGGTGACAGAGCGAGACTCCGTCTCAAAAAAAAAAAAAAAAAAAAAACAAAACTAGCCGAGTGTGGTGGCGGGTGCCTGTGGTCCAAGCCACCCAGGAGGCCAAGACAGGAGAATGGCTTGAACCCGGGAGGTGGAGGGTGCAGTGAGCCGAGATCGTGCCACTGTCCTCCAGCCTGGGGGACAGAACGAAACTCGGTCTCCAAAAAAAATTGTTTTTGCAAAAGCAGTTTCAAGCCCAGGGAGTACAGTCCTCTCCTGTGGAACCTGCCTGTACCGGCCCGCTGGCTCCCTCCCTGCAGGATGCCAGGGGTGGGGGTCTGTGGGGGTTACCATGCAGGCCCCACCTGTTCCTGGGGGCTGTCTACAGAGCAGGGGCAGCCGAGGACCTCAAAGGGGCAGCAGAGACGCCAATTCCTGCTGGGGTCCGTTGAGGTTATCTGTAGTTAATTTTTATCTAAAAGGTGATGCAAACTTGTTTTCAAAACGCAAACAGGCCGGTGAAGTGGCTCACACCGTCATCCCAGCACTTGGGGAGGCCGAGACGTGGGGATCGCTTGAGCCCAGATTGAGAGACCAGCCTGGGCAACACAGCCAGGTCCCATCTCTGCAAAAAATAATCATTATAAATACATAAAAATAAAAATGCCCCAGTAAAGATTTTTAAAAAAAAAAAAAAAAAAAAAAAAAGGAAAAGAATCTCTTTTCTTACCTCCTCTATTCTTCAGAAAAGGGAACCTATTCATACCCCATACTTATTTTTAATCATTCAATTTGCAATTTAATCCCTGAATTTTGCATTCAGTTTGCATGTTTAGTTTTAATCGTTCAATGTGAAATTATATCATGTCAACTTACCCGTTTCAAAGTGTGCACTGGAGTGACTTTTAGTACGGTCACAAGCTTGGCAGCATTTTTTTTTTTTTTTTGAGATAGCCTCTCTCTGTAGCTCCCTCACCCAGGCTGGAGTGCGGTGGTGCGATCTCGGCTCACCACAGCCTCCACCTCCTAGATTCAAGCGATTCTCCTGCCTCAGCCACCGGAGAGGCTGGGACTACAGGCATGAGCCACCACGCCCGGCTAATTTTTGCATTTTTAGTAGAGATGGGGTTTCACCGTTTTAGCCAGGATAGTCTCGATCTCCTGACCTCGTGATCCGCCCATCTCGGCCTCCCAAAGTGCTGGGATGACAGGCTTGAGCCACCGTGCCCGGCCTTCAAGCCCTTTTTTAACAAAGCACATCCTGCATAGCCCTGAATCCATTAAACCTTGAGTCAACACAGCACACGTTTCTGCAAGCACAGGGTTGGGGCTAGGGTTACAGATTAACAGCATCTCAAGGCAGAAGAATTTCTCCGAGGACAGAACAAACTGGAGTCTCTTGTGTCTGCTTCTTTCTACGTAGACACAGTAACAGTGTGATCCCTCTTTCTTTTCCCCACGGTAATCTACGGTTAGCAGAGGAAGGGGTTACAAGGTGCACGGTGGACAGACCCTGAGACGCATTGTCCAGAAGACGAACGGCACACAGTCGATGGATCAGCTAAGGTAGGACAGGGACCAGTCAGAATAGTAACACGTGGTAATTTTAGTTAATCAGTGAAGGCAGGCACTGGCTGTTTTACTTCTGTGTCGTTCTTTCCTTTGACTGCTCCCGACTTCTGGGCTCCTGCAGGCCTCCGGGACGTGTATGTGCAGGTCATGGGGGTGATAACGGCTGAGGTTCGGCTCAGAGGCCTGATGGGTTCAATCTGTGAAGGCAGGACAGCTCGACGGGTGGTGAGGCGCACTTCCAGGTCATAACTAGATTTTAAAATTTGTCTGACTGGTAATTGGTTGAAAGAGTTCTTATTAGGCCGGGCACAGTGGCTCAGGCTTGTCATCCCAGCACTTTGGGAAGCCGAGGCGGGTGAATCACCTGAAGTCGGGAGTTCGAGACCAGCCTGGCCAACGTGGTGAGACCCACTCGCGACTAAAAATACGAAAAATTAGCTGGGAACGGTGGCAGCGGCCTGTAATCCCACCGGTTCTGGAGGCTGAGGCAGGAGAATCACTTGAATCCGGGAGGCGGAGACTGCAGTGAGCTGAGATCGTGCCACTGCACTCCAGCCTGGGCGACAGAGCAAGACCCTGCCTCTCCACACACACACACACACACACACACACACACACACACACACAGGAGTTATTAGTAGAAAGGAATATCTGCATTAAGATAAGAGGGTGTGGAGACGAAGGTTTTTTTGTATTTGGATGGGAGTCTGGCTCGATCCCCCAGGCTGGAGTGCAATGGTGCGATCTCGGCTCATTGCAACCTCCGCCTCCCTGGTTCAAGGGATTCTTCTGCCTCAGCCTCCCGAGTGGCTGGGATGACAGGCACCTGCCACCACGCCCGGTTAACTTTTGTGTTTTCAGTAGAGACGGGGTTTCGCCATGTTGGCCAGGCTGGTCTCGAACTCCTGACCTCAGGTGATCCGCCTGCCTCAGCCTCCCAAACTGTTTGGGATGACAAGCATGAGCCACCGGACCCCACCCAGACCTGCATTTTATTTTTTTTTTGAAACGGAGTCTCCCTATCACCCAGGCTGGAGTGCAGTGGCTGGATCTCAGGTCACCGCAAGCTCCGCCTCCTGGGTTCACGCCATTCTCCTCCCTCAGCCTCTGGAGTAGCTGGGACTACAGGCTTCCGCCACGTAGCCCGGCTTTTTTTTTTTTTTTTTTTTGTTTTTTTTTGTGGGGACGGGGGGTTCACCGTGTTAGCCAGGCTGGTCTCGAACTCCTGACCTCAGGTGATCCGCCTGCCTCAGCCTCCCAAAGTGTTTGGGATGACAGGCGTGAGCCACCGGGCCCCACCCAGACCTGCATTTTAACCTCCCCTCCACCCTGCGGCCCTGGGAGGTTCACAGCGGCCCTCCTGGGATGCTCCAGGCAGATCACTGCACTGCTGTGCAGCGGGAGGGGATGCCGTCCTGGGCCTTTTCCAGCTGGCTGCAAAGAAGGGGCCAGCACCCACCTGGGGACCCACAGCCGGTACAGGTGTGGTTGCTTCTCTTGAAGAAAGAGCCTCAGGCTGAGCTGACGTCCCCGAGGCTGATAAAGAATGAGCTCCTCCTCCTGGGCCCTGCAGGCTCCGGGGACCCTCTCTCCATCCCTCCCTCCCTCCCTCCCAGCCCCGGCAGCCGGGAAGGCCTGAGCTCATCTAGCTTGCTGGGTCTGGGAGGAAGGGATTTTGGGAAGACGTAAATAAAAACAAAACCTGCAGCCAACTGGGAAGCTCTGCCTGAGTATGGAAGAGAAGGCAGCACGGGCAGCCGCCAGGAGCTGCAGACCCAGAGGATCTCGTCCTTTCCTGCGGCCCAGGGAGAGACCTGCGTTTGGGGCTCAAGGTGGGTCTGCAGTTTCAGCTGAAGTTTGTCTCCTCTTCTCCAGGAGGCCGGGGCTTCTTCCCTTCCTCTGGGTCCCATTTGTTTTATCTTTTCTTTCTTTTTGAGACAGAGTCTCACTCTGTCACCCAGGCTGGGTGACATGGTTCACCATGTTGGCCAGGTTGGTCTCGAACTCCTGACCTCGTGATCCGCCTGCTTCAGCCTCCCAAAGTGCTGGGATGACACGCGTGAGCCACCGTGCCCGGCCCCTCCAGGTCTCATTTCTAAGAGGAGGCCCCTGGTCCACCAGGGAGCATTGCAGAGATGTGAAACTCTCAACAGGCTGATTTTAGCCCTTACAAATCTTACATACATTGCCAGGCGTGGTGGTGCACGCCTGTCATCCCAGCGACTCCGGAGGCTGAGGCAGGAAAACTGCTTGAACCTGGGAGGCGGAGGTTGCAGTGAGCCGAGATCGCGCCATTGCACTCCAGCCTGGGTAATAAGAGTGAAACTCTGTATTTAAAAAAAAAGAAAAAACCCAGGAAGTTATATACAGTTCAGAGGCAGAGAAGGAATTTACAAGCTTTCTAAAATGTCCTTATGAAAAGAGTCTCTTCCCTTTTCAGCATTATATATTTATATTTATATATCACATATTTATATAATATATGTATATATCATATTTGTATTATATATAAAATTTTATTTATATATCAAATATGTTAATATATAAAAATGTATATTATACAAATATATAACGCATATATATACATTTATGTAATATATATTTATGTATATTTATATAATAATATATTCATATATTTATGTAATAGATAATATATTTATATAATATATATTTATGTCATATATAATTAAATTATATGATAATAATATATAAATTATGATTTATATATTATATAAATTATATATTATAGTTATACATGTATTATATAATATTGTATATATATTCATAATATATATTTATATATAATTAAATACATATTATATATTATATATTTATATATAATTATATATTATATACTATATATTTATATATAAAATTATATATATATTATATATTTATATATGTGGTTTTTGGGGGGCAGAGTCTTGCTCTGTCGCCCAGGCTGCAGTGCAGTGGTGATGGGCTCTGGTGAGTGCAGGAACACCAGGTTCTTCCTCTCCAGTAGAATTAAATGAGGCGACACGGACACACGTGCCGTGGTTTTAAGGAGCCGAGCGTTAGCGGAGCGTTTAATATTCAAGAAGGGAAGGGAGGGCCGTGCAGGTGGCTCAGGCCTGGAATCCCAGCACCGCGGAGGCGGCGGGGAGCCGAGATCGCGCCATTTCACTGCAGCCTGGGCAACAAGAGCGAAATTCCGTCTCAAAAAAAAAAAAAAAAAAAGGCAAGAAGGGGGAAAGGAAAAGGAAGTCGCTCCCCCGGACGGAGACAGAGGGACGGGGGGCTCCAAAGTGGTGGGCGGAGGGAGGAGACCAGCCCGGGTAACGCGGCACCTGGAGGAGGCGTGGCTGATTTGCATAGCGCTCAGCGGATTGGTCTGACCAGGCCTGTCATTCACGTAGCCCGCGAAAAACCTGGCCCGCCCAGCCCAGCTCCCGTAATATACAAATACAGGGCGCCATGATGTTCTACGCGCCTGGCGGTGTGTGGGGGCGGCCATGATGGCGGGAACGTGTCGGGGCGGCCATGATGGCAGGCACAAGTGGGAGCCGCCATGATAGCGGGAACGTGGGGCGGCCAGGATGTCGGGAACGTGTGGGGGCGGCCAGGATGTCGGGAACGTGGGGTGGCCAGGATGTCAGGCACAGGTGGGAGCGGCCATGATGGCGGGAACGTGGGGCGGCCAGGATGGCGGGAACGTGTGGTGGCAGCCAGGATGTCAGGAACGTGTGCGGGTGGCCAGGATGTCAGGCACAGGTGGGGCGGCCATGGTGGCGGGAACGTGTGGGGGCGGCCAGGATGGGAGGCACAGGTGGGAACGGCCATGATGGCGGGAACGTGGGGCGGCCAGGATGGCGGGCACAGGTGGGGCGAGGGCAAGACGGCAAAGGTGGGAATCGGCCTGTTGGCTGTACCCAGCTTCTAACAGCTCACATTTGCATATTAAAGGTTGCCAAGCTGGGTCTAAGAGCCAGGGCTTTGACGCTAGATGAGAAACGTTTTTTGGAGCTGGGAAAACACCGTCCAAGGACCCCTTTTCCTCTTTCTCTCCTTTTTAAATTGTTTTTAGAGATGGAGGAGTTTCACTCTTGTTGCCCAGGCTGGAGGGCAGTGACCCCATCTCTGCCCACTGCAACCTCCGCCTCCCGGGTTCAAGCGATTCTCCTGCTTCAGCCTCCCCAGTAGCTGGGATTTACAGGCATGTGGCACCACACCCGGCTGAGTTTTTGTATTTTTAGTAGAGATGGGGTTTCATCATGTTGGTCAGGCTGGTCTTGAACTCCCAACCTTAGGTGATCCACCCCCCCCCCCCCGGCCTCCAAAAGTGCTGGGAATACAGGCGTCAGCCACCGCCCCCGGCCCCCTTTTCGTCTCCATCTGCCTAAAATAATGTCTTAATAACTCTTACCACAGTGGTGATATCTCGACCCACTGCAACCTCCGCCTCCCGGGTTCAAGTGATTCTCCTGCCTCAGCCTCCCAAGTAGCTGGGATGACAGGCGCCCGCCACCGTGCCTGGTTGATTTTTGTATTTTTAGGAGAGACGGGGTTTCACCATGTTGGCCAGTCTGGTCTCGACCTCCTGACCTCAGGTGATCCACCCATCTCAGCCTCCCAAAGTGCTGGGATGACAGGACTGAGCCACCACGCCTGGCTGGCCCTACAGTAATTTAATATGCAGCCCAGAATGGGGCTTTCTTCCCACCTAATGTGCAGAATTCTCAAGCCCTGTTTTCCAAGTTCACCTGCATTACAGATGGAGTTTTTTCTGTCCTGTGTCTGTGCACAGAAGGCCCAGGAGTTAATTTACTCGGTTAAGGATTAAAGTTATGAAGCAGGCCGGGCACGGGCGCTCACACCTAGAATCCCAGCACTTTGAAAGGCTGAGATGGGAGGATCTCTTGAGTCTGGGAGTTCCAGACCAGACTGGGCAACATAGCAAGGCCCCATCTTGCTTCCTTTTCTCCCTTTCCTGTCTTCCTTTCTTTCTTTTTCTTTTTCCTTCCTTCCTTCCTTCCCTCCCTCCCTCCCTTCCTCCCTTCCTTCCCTTCCTTCTTTCTTTCTTGACAGGGTCTCGCTCTGTCGCCCAGGCTGGAGTGCAGTCGTGCAATCTCCGTTCACTGTAACCTCCACCTCCCAGGCTCAAGCGATTCTCCTGCCTCAGCCTCCCGAGTAGCTGGGACTACAGGCCATGTCACTACTGCCCAGCTAATTTTTTTGTATTTTTAGTAGAGACGGGGTTTCACCATGTTGGCCAAGCTGATCTTGAACTCCTGACCTCAAATGATCCACGCGACTCAGCCTCCCAAAGTGCTGGGATTATAGGCGTGGATCCCCCAGGACGACCTATTTATTTATTTATTGAGACAGTCTCGCTCTGTCACCCAGGCTGGAGTGCAGTTGCGCCGTCTCGGCTCACCACAACCTCTGCTTCCCTTGTCAGCCTCCTGAGTAGCTGGGATTATAGGCGTCTGCCCTCACGCCCGGCTAATTTTTGTATTTTTAGTAGAGGTAGGGTTTCACCGTGTTGGCCAGGCTGGTCTCGAACTCCTGATCTCAGGCGATCTCCCCGCCTCGGCCTCCCAAAATGCTGGGATTACAGGTGTGAGCCACGGTGCCCGGTCTGTTCCCGATTTGTTTTTTTTTTTTTTGGCCAGCATGTGATTGAGTTTGTTGTAGAGAACGGTAACAGGAAATGGGATTGTACAAAGAAAAGAGATGTCCCATCCACGGGCCTCAGCAGCCCTGCCACGGATATGCCTGATTCTTTCGCCTCAAGAAGTTGATCTTGTCACTTCTCATAATACGACTGACGCGTTTAATGTCCTCCGTGAGCCCATCCATAGTGAGGATTCCGTTTAGGGTCCTGTATGCGCTTTCCACGTTCACTTCTGGTACCATCACCATCACAGTCCTGGGAATGAACTTCAGATTTTTTTTTTTCTTTTTTGAGACGGAGTCTCGCTCTGTCGCCCAGGCTGAAGTGCAGTGGCCGGATCTCAGCTCACTGCAAGCTCCGTCTCCCGGGTTCACGCCATTCTCCTGCCTCAGCCTCCCGAGTAGCTGGGACTACAGGCGCCGCCACCTCGCCCGGCTAGTTTTTTTTGTATTTTTTTAGTAGAGACGGGGTTTCACCGTGTTAGCCAGGATGGTCTCGATCTCCTAACCTCGTGATCCGCCCGTCTCGGCCTCCAAAAGTGCTGGGATTACAGGCTTGAGCCACCGCGCCCGGCCGAACTTCAGATTTTTTTTGAGATAGAGTCTCACTCTGTCGCCCAGGCTGGAGTGCAGAGGCACAATCTCGGCTCACCGCAACCTCCGCCTCTCGGGTTCAAGTGATTCTCCTGCCTCAGCCTCCCGAGTAGCCGGGATGACAAGCACCCACCACCACACCTGGGTAATTTTTGTGTTTTTAGTAGAGACGGGGTTTCATCATGGTGGCCAGCTGGTCTTGAACTCCTGAACTCTCGTGATCCACCCACCTTGGCTTGTGCTGGAATTACAGGCGTGAGCCACCACACCCACCGTGCCCAGCTATTTTTTTTAATGAGGTGTAGCTTCAGATCTCGTATTTTTCTTTTTCCGTTCTTTTTTTTTTTTTTTTTTTTTTTTTTGATGGAATTCTGCTCTGTTACCCAGGCTGGAGTGCAGTGGTGTGATCTTGACTCATTGCAATCTCCGCGTCCCGGGTTCAAGTGATTCTCCTGCCTCAGCCTCCCGAGTAGCTGGGATGACAGGTGCCTGCCACCACGCCTGGCTAATTTTTGTATTTTGTTCGGCGGATCACGAGGTCAGGAGATCGAGACCATCCTGGCTAACACGGTGAAACCCCATCTCTACTAAAAATACAAAAAAAAAACTAGCCGGGCGAGGTGGCGGGCGCCTGTAGTCCCAGCTACTCGGGAGGCTGAGGCAGGAGAGTGGCATGAACCCGGGAGGCGGAGGTTGCAGTGAGCTGAGATCGCACCACTGCACTCCAGCCTGGGCGGCAGAGCGAGACTCCATCTTGGAAAAAAGAAAAAAAGGTAACTTTCTAGTATGTGAATTTCAGCACAATATTTGTAAGAGAGCCACTGAGGGGCTGTGAGGTGTAGGCAGCCCACGGGGTCAAGCGTAAAACCCAGCTCACGGGCCGGGCAAAGGAGCAGGTTTTGTCGACTTGGTCTCTCGCCCTCACACGTGAACCAGGTTAGAGACTTCAGGAATGTCTCTTTTTTTGTTGTTTTTTGAGACGGAGTCTTGCTTTTGTTGCCCAGGCTGGAGTGCAGTCGCGCGATCTCAGCTCACTGCAACCTCCGCCTCCCAGGTTCAAGCGATTCTGCTGCTTCAGCCTCCCACCACACCCAGCTAATTTTTTTATTTTTCAATTTTTAGTAGAGACGGGGTTTCTCCATGTTAGTCAGGCTGGTCTCAAACTCCCGACCTCAGGTGATCCACCCGCCTCAGCCTCCCAGAGTGCTGGGATTACGGGCATGAGCCACCACCTGGCCTTTTTTTTTGAGACGGAGTCTTGCTCTGTCACCCAGGCTGGAGTGCAGTGGAGTGATCTTGGCTCATTTTAACCTCCGCCTCCCAGATTCAAGCGATTCTCCTGCCTCAGCCTCCGGAGGAGCTGGGATGGCAGACATGCACCACCACACCTGGCTAATTTTTTGGTGTGTTTTTACTAGAGAAAGGGTTTCAGCCGGTTTGTCAGGCTGGTGTTGAACTCCTGACCTCGCATGATCCCCTGGCCTCAACCTCCCAAAGTGCTGGGGTGACAGGCGTGAGCCACCGTACCCAGCCTAGAAATAACTGTTAAAAACCACTCAGAGAACTTGGCCATAAACGTCTGTTGACTCTGCTGTCTCTGGCCGTGGAGTCAGTGCAGCTGGTCAACAGCAAAGCACTGGAACAGACGTCTGGGGGAGCTTCTGCAAACACAGCTTGCAGTCTGCATCCCTCTGCCCCCAGAGATTGTGGCTCAGCAGATCTCAGTGGAGACCGAACATTTGCATTTCTAATTATTGCAGAGGCTCCACTTAGAGAATCACTGGTCAACGTCAACCCTCTCTATAAGCCTCATAACAGATGGCACAGACTTAGTGCCTCAGACAACAGCATTCTTCTCTGTATCACATGGGGATAAGAACGTGGACATCTTTGGGGCCATTATTCTGTCTCCCACATGGGATTAGCACGTGGACATCTTTGGGGTTGTGCACTACCCACCATGTGTTTGTTTGTTTTTCTGGGAGGATGGAGTTTCGCTCGTTGCCCAGGCTGGAACACAGTGGTGCAATCTTGGCTCACTGCAACCTGTGGCTCCCAGGTCCAAGCCATTCTCCTGCCTCAGCCTCCTGAGTAGCTGGGATAACAGGCACCCGCCACCAAGCCCAGCTAATTTTGTATTTTTAGTAGAGATGAGGTTTCTCCGTGTTGGCCAGGCTGGTCTCGAACTCCCGACCTCAGGTGATCCGCCCGCCTCAGCCTCCCAAAGTGCTGGGATGACAGGCCTGAGCCACCGCGCCCAGCACCACCCACCATCAAAGTTCCCCTGGTTTCCTTTTGGCCGTGATGCTTTCCAACTCGAATTCCTGAGATCTGAACCTCCAACCATGTGACTAGGAGGGATCAACAGGCAGGCGAGGCATCTGACGGTGTAAACCTGTCCCCCACCGCCCTGTTGCAGGAGGGTTGTTCGTGGCCAGCACCAACCTCACGGAGAACCTGCAGTACGTTCTGGCACACCCGTCCGAGTCCCTGGAGAAGATGATGGTGCCCAACCTTCCCCGGCTGAGCGCGTGGGTCCGAGAGCAGCGCCCGGGGCCGGGCTCACGTGCACCAACGTCATCGCGGGCGACTTCATCGGAGCGGACAGCTTCGTCGGGGACGTCATCGCTCTCAACCAGAAGCTACTTTCGTGTTGACGTGGGGGTTCAGGACGCGGGGACTGAAGTTTCACCCCCAACTTTCCAAGTATCGTGACTTTGTTGGGGCCAAATATTGGGGATCACAGGACTGATAATATGTTTTTTCTTTTTTTTTTTTTTAAATAGAGATGGGGTGGTCAGGTGCAGTGACTCACGCCTGATCCCAGCACTTTGGGAGGCTGAGGCTGGTGGACCACAGGTTCAAAAGTTCAAGACCAGCCTGACCAACATGGTGAAACCCCGTCTCTACTAAAAATACAAAAATTAGCCGGGCGTGGTGGTAGGTGCCTGTCATCCCAGCTACTCGGGAGGCTGAGGCAGGAGAATCACTGGAACCTGGGAGGCGGAGATTGCATTGAGCAGACATCCTGCCACCGCACTCCAGTCTGGGTCACAGAGCTAGACTCTTATCTCAAAAAAAAAAAAAAAAAAAATAGAGGTGGGCTCTCACTCTGTTGGCCCGGTTGCTCTGAACTCCTGGCCTCAAGTGATCCTCCCACCTCAGCCTCCCAAAGTGCTAGGATGACAGGCAGGAACCACCACGGCAGCCCGAAATATGTGTTTTTTTATTTCTGTATTCTCCTTGCTGTGGCGTCTGGACCCGACAGACCCAGGGAAACACTTCCACAGCTCACTAATTCCAAACAGGACAACTCCCCCAGGGGCCAGCCTGCCCTGTGCAAGCCAGCCAGCGCCTCGGCTGCTCTCACACCAAAGCCTAATACATGTATGTGTGTATATGTGTGTGCGTGTATATACATATGTGTGTATATATAGGTGTATATATATGTGCGTGTGTATATATGTGTGTATATATGTCTATGTATGTATATATGTGTATTATATATGTGTGTGTAAATATGTCTATGTATATACATATATGTGTGTGTATATATATATTTTTGAGACAGAGTTTCGCTCTTGTCGCCCCGGTTGCAGTGCAGTGGTGCCATCTCGGTTCACTGCAACCTCCGCCTCCCAGGTTCAAACGATGCTCCTCCCTCAGCCTCCCGAGTAGCTGGGATTGTAGGCACCCACCACCACGTCCAGCTAATTTTTGTATTTTTAGTAGAGACAGGGTTTCACCATGTTGGCCAGGCTGGTCTCGAACTCCTGACGTCAGGTGATCCACCCGCCTCGGACTCCCAAAGTGCTGGGATGACAGGCGTGAGCCAACATGCCCGGCCGCCAGTATTTCTTTAGATTGTTTTTAGGGACAGGGTCTTGCTCTGTCACCCAGGCTGGAGTGCAGTGACGCAGTGACAGCTCACTCAGCCTCAACCTCCAGGGCTCAAGTGATCCTCTCACCTCAGCCTCCCGAGTAGCTGGGAATCCAGGGGCACACCCCCACGCCCGGCTAATTTTTGTATTTTTGGTAGATACGGGATTTCGCCATGTTGCACAGTCTGGTCTGAAATTCCCGGGCTCCAGTGATCCTCCCACCTTAGCTTCCAGAGTAGCCGGGATCACAGGCATGCACCACCATGCCCAGCTAATGTTATTTTTTTTGTAGAGACGTGGTCTGGCTATGTTGTCCAGGATTAGGTCTCAAACTCCTAGGCTCACATGATGCTCCAACCTCAACCTTAGACATAACTAGGATGTAGAGGACTATCTGCTTTTACAACTGAGCAGGCCATTCCCCCATTAACATTATAGTCCCGCTCTCGCAAACGAAGCTGGGCATTCCTCCTCTGCAAACAGGGAGGACAAAGGAGCCTACAAGACTGGCCTCAGTTGCAAATAGCAGACCCTGGGGGCTTGTTTACATGTAAACATCTGGGAAATTCAGAAAGTCAGGGAAAGATCAGAGAAACAACAATGTGTCTGGCGACTTGCTAACATTTCACAAACGACGGTATAAAATAAAGCAGAGCGTGTCGTTCGGGGCGGCCGCCATGTTTGTCTTGTCTTGTGTTGTCTTGTGTGTTCATTCCTTTGTTCAGGAAACACGCGGACCCCAACACTAGGACCTCAGGTGTCAGCCACCACACCCAGCTTTTTTTTTTTTTTGGAGAGATGGGGTCTGGCTCTGTTTCTCAGGCTGGAGTACAGAAGCGGCAGAATCATAGCTCCGTGTAACCTTCAACGCCTGGGCTGAAGCAGTCTTCCCGCCTCAGCTTCCCAAGTCAATGGGAGTAGAGGGTACACCATCACGCCCAGCTAATTATTACTGTTTTAATTTTATTTATTTATTTATTTTTCTTTTTTTTGAGATGGAGTTTTCACTCTTGTGGCCCAGGCTGGGGTGCAGTGGCACAATCTCAGCTCACTGCAACCTCCACCTCCCGGGTTCACGCTATTCTCCTGCCTCAGCCTCCCGAGTAGCTGGGTCTACAGGCGCCCGCCACCTCACCCGGCTCATTTTTTGTATTTTTTAGTAGAGGCGGGGTTTCACCGTGTTAGCCAGGATGGTCTCGATCTCCTGACCTCGTGATCCGCCCGTCTCGGCCTCCCAAAGTGCTGGGATTACACGCGTGAGACACTGCGCCCGGTTTTTTGTTTGGTTTTCATTTTTGAGACAGGATCTTGCTCTGTCGCCCAGGCTAGAGTGCAGTGGTGCGGTCATGGCTCACTGCAGCCTCAACCTCCTGGGCTCAAGCCATCCTCCCACCTCAGCCTCCCAAGTAGGTGGGACGACAGGTGTGTGCCTCCATCCGTTGCTATTTTTTTTTTTTTTTTGAGACAGAGTCTCCGTCTGTCGCCCAGGCTGCAGGGCAGTGATGCAATCTCAGCTCACTGCAACCTTGGCCTTCTGGGTTCCCGCAACTCTCCTGCCTCAGCCTCCTGAGCAGCTGGGATGAAAGGCACCCACCACCAGGCCTGGCTAATTTTTGTATTTTTAGTGGAGATGGGGTTTCACATAGTGGGCCAGGCTGGTTTCTCGAACTCCTGACCTCAAGTGATCGGCCTGCGTCAGCGTCAGCCTCCCGAAGTGTTGGGATTTTAAGGCATGAGCCACCATGCCTGGCGTAATTGTTGATTCTCTGTAGAGATGGGATTTCACCGTGCTGCCCAGGCTGGCCTCAAACTCCTCAGCCCAAGCAATCCTCCCGCCTTGGCCTCCCAAAGTCCTGGAGTTACAGGCCTGTGCCACTGCATCCAGCTGGAGCTTGCTTGCTTATTGGCCAGGAGACCTACATCCCTCGCCTGTCAGCACAGGTTAGGCACCTGTTGTATGCAGTCACACACATCCATTTGATGCAAACCCATTCATCGCATCTGCACATCCTAAAGCTCTCGGGGGACCCCATAGCTCTTTTTGTACCCACCAAAAGCCCATCTCAGAGGCAGAGACAGACATCCACAGCATCATCCCGTCTCCTGTCCCGGTTGGCCGCTCACCTGAGCTGGGCCCCGGCGAGCCTCACGCGGAGCGTGAGGATCTGTCTCCCGGTCGCCTTCAAAACGGCCGCATCTCGAACTCAGCCTTCAGCTCCCCGAGCCCGTGGCCCAGCAGGGCAGACACGGGCACGGCGTTCGGTTCCGTGGGGCTGTACCTGCCAGGGTGGGGATGCCACAGGCCCTGCTCAGCCTCAGGGCAGCCGGACGAAATCAGGGTCCTGCCCAGGAGTGCGCTGCCCACGGGGTACAGCCTGGGGCCACTCCCTGTGTCTCGGCTGCCACCGCTGCGCTTCATAGGAGGAGACGGGGCATTGCACCACCCGGCTCCAGTGCATGCAGGAGAAGGAGACGCTTGCGGGCACCAGGACCTCACTCACCTGGGCACGAGGTCCACCTTGTTGTGAACCTCCACCATGGAGTCCAGGAGCCGGGCGGGCAGCTGCAGGCTGTGCAGTGTGGACAGAATGCTGCGTTTCTGGATCTCCGCCTCGGGGTGGCTGACGTCCCTCACGTGCACAGTGAGATCCTGCAGGCCGGGCCGTGAGGTCAGAGCTGCGAAACTCCTGGTGTCCGACCCCAAGCTTGCAGACCGGCCCGGGAAAGGGGCTGGCACGAGCTCCCAATGACAGGCTCGCAGTGGGAGGTACCCCTGTGTGCAGGCCGCTCGGACACCCCAGGACAGACTCAGACACACAGACACACACACACAGTAAACACATCCCAGCAGAGACAGACACACACACACACATACACAGAGACACGCAGTAAACACATTCTGACGGACAGACACACGGTGAGCACGTTCTGACAAGGACACACAGACACACACATGCACGGTGGACACAGCCGGTGGAACACACAGACACAGACACACACAGTGTGACACATCCCAACAGGGACAGACACAGACACACATGCACAGTGGACACATCCCAGTGTGGACAGACACACGGATGGTGAACTCATTCTGGTGCGACACACAGAGACGTGGTGAACACATCCCGGCCGTGATGACATGCACCTGAGTCAGGCAGGGAAGCTGACCCCCACTTGGGTAAGTGACCCAGGGAAGCCGACCCCCACCTCGGCAAGTGACCCAGGGAAGCCGACCCCCACCTCAGCAAGTGAGTAGCGTCTTCCCCACTCTGCACTGTAAGCCGGATGGTCAAAAACCCGGGAAGCGCAAGGATCCCGTGTGGGACCCCAGCCTTAGAGAGTGCGCGGGGGCCACCCAGAAGGAGGATTTGGCTGGGGGCTGCGGGGGCAGGTAGGCTTACAGCCGGTCCACTGCCCACCCCGTTTGTTGGACTCTAAAAACTGCCCCGACCTAACCTTGACCAGTTTAAATCTCTCCATGGCCGGGTGCAAGTCTCGACACAGGTGCAGCCTCAGCGTCCTCCGACTCCTACTGCTGTGTGCTCCCAGATCACCTGGGCACCCCAAGAGGCCGTTTCCCCTCTGGCCCAGCGAGACGCCCGTTCTTCAGCCTGTCTGGGTCGAATGTTCTCCGCAGCAGTGCACAGGGAAGGAGCAGGTCTGCCCGGACCCACCTGTCAGGTGTTGGAAGTTTCCTTTGCCGAAGACGAGCTTCCTGCCCGGTGATTTGGTGGATACGACTATTGTCTGCACCACGGACCAGCCGTCCAGCCTGTGCACCAGTGCTGTGGCCCCCGCCACCTGCCACTCGGCTGCGGGGACACAAGGGCCACCGTGAGAGATGCTTCCCTTCGGGGTAGGCCCGGGGTCCCCTGTCCACACCCGCCCAGGGAAGCCTCCTCCTGTCCTTGAGATAATGGCCCCTGAGAACCCACCTCCAGCCGGCGTTTGTCCCCAGATATGACTCCGTGCCCCGTAGGTCCTCTAAGTAGGAATCTGACAGGGGAGGGACACCGGAGCCACGGCGGGACACGAGGGCGACCCTGCCTTACGTGGAATTTGGGCTCCTGGAGGGCGCAGCAGGGAACCGAGGAGCTGGGGGTGCTCAGGGATTACTGAGGAACCACGGGCAGGTTTTGGGAGGAGAGAGGCAAGAGGTCTGCACGCTGTTCTGAGCACTTTGGGGCTTCCGCTGTTCCAAGCATTGACCATTTTGGAAAACACCTGTAAAGGAAAACCATTCATCGACTACAGGGACTTCCAAGGGAAAAAAATCAACGTTTTTGAGACTCTGGCATATGCAGCGACTTACTCATTTGCATTTCCTCCTAGGGGAGTGGGGGGGGACTGGACAAGGATTGGTCCCCTGGACACCCCCCCTTCCCTGACCCCAAACACACCGTGCCTACCTCTAACCCAGGGCAAGAGAAACGGGGGTCCTATCAGCGAGAACCACCCCACCCCACACCACCCCACGGGCTCCATCCCACCGGCTCGACCCCACCCCGCCCCACAAGCGCCTTCCCACCCCACGTGCTCCTCCCCACAGGCCCCTCCCCTGGAGCCCCGCCCATGCACCTCCACCTATGACAGCCTCCCCTCTTTCCCGTAAGCCCCGCCCTTTCACCCATGGGCTCCTCCCCTGAAACGCCCATATACCTCCACCTACAAGATCCTCCCCTCAGAGCCCTGCCCCAGCATCACCATCCAGGAGATCCTCCCTTAAGAGCCCCCTCCCTCAACGCCACGCCCTTGCGTCTCCACCCATCAGATCCTCTCCTTAGAGCCTCGCCCCCTGAGGCCCCGCCCCTACGTCACCACCTGAGATCGTCCCC
>NC_045441.1:147726208-147731267 GCF_002776525.5 Piliocolobus tephrosceles
GCGCCCGGCCCTAGATTCTGTTTTTTAAACTGGAAGAAATCTCGGATACTTCCCGTGTGTATGTGTCTCATGTCATTTTCCTAAAGGCATTGGAGAGTGAGTTGCTGAGATTCTCTTCATGTTTTATTCTCTGGTCTTCATCATGCAAACGGCTAAATTGGTTTTTTTCTGAAACACCGTCTCGCTCTGTCGCCCACGCTGGAGTGCAGCGGCGCCATCTCGGCTCCCTGCAACCTCCGCCTCCGGGGTTCAAGCGATTCTCCTGCCTCAGCCTCCCGCGTAGCTGGGGTGACAGGTGCACCTGCCACCACGTCCATCTGATTGTAATTCTTCCTAGACACGAGGTTTCTCCATGTGGCCCAGGCTGGACTGAGACTCCTGAGCTCAAGTGGTCCCCCCACGTCGCCTCCCAAGGCGCTGGGGTTCCAGGCGTGCGGAGGGCTCTTCGTCTACACGCGTCCCTGGATTTTCTACCCACAGAGATACAAACAGACGCCCATGGTGTGGGGACGTGGCTCTGCACCTGCACCTGTGTGTTTCCCGCCAGGCCCCAGAACCCGGGGACGGGATCCCTGTGGAGTGAGGAAGTCAGTGGCCCCTCGGTGAGGCTGGAGGATGGGAGGCGGCAGCATCCAGGCTGCGCCCCGAGGCCCGGCTCCCTCACCGTGTCCCTGAGGCCGCACCGGCTGGTGGCAGGTGGCTGAAGGCCACGTTCCAGTCAGGGGGCCGGCCCCACGTGTGACCCCGGTTCCTCCCCGTGTTCCCTCCTCACCCCCCATCCCCGCTCCCCATTCCCCCCACCGTCCCCCCATACCCGCCACCCCTCCTGTCTCCCCGTCATGCTTCCTCTCTCTCCCCACCCCTCCCCTCCTCTGTCCGCGCCCCGTCTCTCGCTTGAGTCCTTGGGTGGTGGTCCTGGCCACACTCCTAGCTGACTCCTACTTGACTGGCCCCATCCTGTCCTTCAGGGCAGGGACAGCCGATGCCCTCCACCTCCTCCATCGCTTTTCTGCCTCTGCCCCCTCCCCACGTACGCCTGGTGTCCCGTAGCACCGGCCTGGGGAGTCGGGGGCACCACAGAGCCGTAAGAGTCAGGGTAAGCCGTGGTCTTAAGAAGTCAGCATGTCTCACCGTCCTAAAAGGTTGGGTGCCCCCAGCCATCATGTTCAGGGCACCCTACAGTCCCACAGGGTTGGGGTGCCCCATGGCCCTCGTGTTCAGGGCACCCCACGGCTGTCATGTTTAGGGTACCCTGTAGCCCTAAAGGGTTGGTGTACCCCACGGCCCTAATGTCCAAGGCACCCCACAGTCCTAAAGGGTTGGGGTACCCCATGTCCCTTGTGTCCAGGGCACCCCTGGATGAGGGGAGGTCAGGAGGGTCAGGGCCCAGGTGGACGTCCTGTCACCCCACCCTGTGAGGCACGGCCTGTGTCCCTGACTCTGACGTTGGGGGAGGTGAGCACGGAGCAGGTTTCTATGTCTGTGGCATGTTTGTTTATTTGAGACAGAGTCTCGCTCTGTCGCTGAGGCTGGAGTGCAGTGGTGTGATCTTGGCTCACTGTACCCTCTGCCTTCTGGGTTCAAGTGATTCCCCTGCCTCAGTTTCCCATGTAGCTGGGATGACAGGTGACCACGACCACGCCTGGCTCATTTTTGTATTTTTAGTAGAGACAGGGTTTCACCAGGTTGACCAGGCTGGTCTCGAACTCCTGACCTCAGGTGATCTGCCTGCCTCGGCCTCCCAAAGTGCTGGGATGACAGGCGTGAGCCGCCGCGCCCGGCCCCCATGGCATTTGTAGAGTCGCATGTGGCAGGTGTGTTGGGTTGAGTTTCTGGTCAGCACCCCTGTGTGCACAGGTTGTGTGGCTGGTGGTCTGCGCACAGCGGCTCGCACCTGTCACCCCAGCGTTTTGGGCGGTCAAGGTGGGATCACGTAAGCCCAGGACCAGCCTGGGCAGGAGAGAGGCGGCCCAGTTTTCTATTAAAAAAAGGTCAGGTGCAGTGACTCATGCCTGTCATCCCATTACTTTGCGAGGCCGAGGCAGGTGGATCATGAGGTCACGGGTTCGAGACCAACCTGGTCAACATGGTGAAACCCCGTCTCTACTAAAAATACAAAAATGAGCCGGGCGAGGTGGCGGCGCCTGTAGTCCCAGCTACTTGGGAGGCTGAGGCAGGAGAATGCTGGGAATCCAGGAGATGGAGGTTGCAGTGAGCTGGGATTGCGCCACTCAGTCCAGCCTGGGTGACAGAGCGAGACTGGAGCCCTGTGGGAGGCTTGTCCAAGTAGCACCTGCTGTCCCTCCACCCCTGGGGTCTTCCTTCCCGACGGGGCCTCGCCCCCTCCTCTGGATGCTCCCTGAGGTCGGGCAGGGCCGCGCTGGGGAAACGGGTGGCTGTGTCCCCACAGAGGGGCTGCTCTCTGGGGCACGGGTGGGCAAGACCCCCCTCGTGGCGGCCAGGGCTGCTGTGGGACCCGATACCGGGGTGGAGAGAGCTGTGCCCTGGTGAGGACACGGGCCGGCGAGGGGCAGCCCCCACCCGGACACGTCCTGGGGCCAGTCGTGTGGTCGGGTGCTGTGTCCCCTGAGACCAGAACGGCGGCTCCCAGCGGGGTGTGCGGCGGCCTGAGAGCAGAACAGCGGTTCCCCAGACTCCCAGTGGGGTGTGCGGCGGCCGAGCCTGGGGGACCTGTGGCTTCTACAGAGGGTGCCGGCGTGGGGGCATCCCTGCCCTGCCGAGGTCTGCCCGTGGGTCACGGGGAACTGGGTTCGAGGCCCCCGCGGGAGCCACGCAGCAGCGTCTTGCCGGGAGAGGGGCTGTGTCTGCGGCTTCGGGCGGGGCAGGGCCCTTGGTGCCACGCGGGGTCTGGGCCGGCCCGGGGGCTGCGTCCCTGTCAGCTGCACACGGGGCCCCTGTGCCATGTGGGGTCTGACCCCTTGGCCCGGGCAGGGCGGATCCTGGGCACCGTGCTGGGGATGCCCTCCGGCCTCTGCTCCTTCCCCGGCTCTGAGACACGTCAGGGCCTCCCTGCTCCCCTCCGGGGGCCGCGTCTCCTCCAGGAACTGCTGTGTCCGGCTCTGTCCAGTTCCTGCGTGTGATGCCCCCCCCCGTTCTCCCCCAACGCCCCCGCCCCCATCTCCGTCTCCTCCGTTTCCCCCATCTCATGGCGTCCAGGCCCCGCTCCCCGCCCCAGGCCGGGTCCCCTCGTTCTGGGGAGCCCCCCGTGTTCCCATGGCCATTCCTGCCGCCCCTCGGGACAGCGCTCTGGGTGCCACTCTGGCACCAGTGCTGGGAGCCTGGGGTGCCCGTCACCCCCGCTGCACCTGCAGGACGCGTGTCCTGTCCTAGGAGGAGGCACCCGGGGACCTCAGGGCCGTGGCTGGCACCTTTCGGGGTCTCCGCGGAACACGCTCGCGCTGCGGCTCCTGGGTGAACCCGGGGCTGCCCCCGTGAACGCGCTTGGATCTGACACGAAGGGAGCCTGGGAGGGAGGGGTGGGGCCGGCTGAGTCCCTGCTCGGGGCTCTCCAAGGGGTGACGGCCACGGACGGCGGGGCGCCCGGGACGGCCGTTCCCAGAGGGAGGTGGCGATGCCGGAGGCGCCCCTGCCGAGCCCTGGGGCGTCCTGGCCTCTGTCCGGCCGCTGGCCACCGTCAGGGTGAGCCGGATGCTTGCTTTGTGGGGGCCCCCGGTCCCCCTCAATGTGGGCTGTCAGGGGAACGGACCCCTAGACCAAGTGCGGGCTGGGCTGCTGGGCTCTGGGTCTCCCCGCTGCGCCGCCGTCCACGGGGACCCCCCCCCAGTTCTCCAGCAGAGGCCGTGTGTGCAGGGCCGGCCCGGGTGTGGCCCAGGATATCGGGGGCCGTGGCGGGGTGAGGAGGGAGGTTTGGGGAATGCGGTGAGTACGGGGGGTGTCGGAGGCCATGCAGGGGCCTCACCAGGCACGTGGGTGGGGGACGCTGTCCTTCCTTTAACGGCCCCGGGGAGCCCTCGGATGTCTCAGCTTTGAACCCCCAGCCTTGAAGCCCCATTGGGGGCCTCCTAGTGTCAGCGTGGGAGGTGTAGGGCTCCGGTCAGAGGTGAACCCCCACTTCTGTCCCTTCGCTCCCATGACCATAGCTGTGGGGGGGTGCTGAGGTGGTGGGGGGCGGACTTGCCCTCCCAGACGGGCTCCCCCGAGTTCGGGGCAGGCTGGGCCCTGAGGCCCGTGGCTCCCGCTGTCATTTACCTGCAGCGGCCACCGTGGGACCCTCCTGCCCGGCACCTGTCCTGTTGGGGGGCCCTGACCCTTCGCAGACACAGGTGGGGGCGTCCTCCGGGAAATCCGGGGACACCGGGTGACACTGGGGACACCTTCGGGGCAGCGGCGGTTCCCCTGGGAGGTGCTGCCAGGTCCACCCACTGCCCCGAGCCCCCGCTGTCTCTTGGGGTCACGGGGACCACCCTGTGCGTCCAGCTCCTTCACCGCCGGGACTGCGGTGGATGAACGGGGCGTGTGTGCAGCTCTCGGGGTGTCCCCGCCCGCCTGTTCCCCGCCGTGCGGCCACGCCCCTTTCCGGGGGAAGCGTTTTGTCGTGTGCGCGTAAAGGGGGTTGTTCCTGTGGTCAGCACCCGTGACCCTCCCTGGCCTGTGGAGGGAGCAGAGCTGGGCCTGGGCTCGTCCGTGTCGGGTGCCCCGGGAGGGCTCGTGGTCCCCCCTGCAGTCAGGGCTGCGCCCGGCGGGGCCTCCGAACCCCGTTGTTTACGCGTCACTGCACGTGGCCCCCGAGTGCGGACGCCCCAATCGGCGCCGGCTGCTCCTTTCTGGGGCCGTTTGTGGACCGCGGCCTTGGACCCCGCTGTGGGAGGGAACGGCCGAGGCTGGGGAGGAGGCTCAGGTGCATCGGCCTGTGGCGGCGCCCATCCAGCGCTGCCATCCGTAGATCCGGGATCCAGAATGCAGCCCACGCGGTGGCTGATCAGGGCAGCCGAGCCCGCGGCTGAAAATCCTCCCAACATTCGTTCAAACACACAAGCGCGATCGCCGGAAACGCTTTTGTGCATTGACACAGAACACA
>NC_045441.1:147731367-147738671 GCF_002776525.5 Piliocolobus tephrosceles
GGCCCTCGCGTGTCCCCGGGGCGGGCCCACCAGGCGTCAGAGCTCCAGGCAGGTCCAGCCGCGAACCCACGGCGGCAATTCACACCACAGGCTTCTGTGAATAAATAAAAATTTAACTTTCCATACAAACGCACTCACTTTCCCCAAAAGACAAGAGTTTCTACACAAGCCGCGCTGTCCCGGCGGTGGCCGTGGCAGGTGCAGAGGGGACGCGGTGGGGTCCCCGGGCGGCCTCACAGCGGCTCCAGGTCCTCGTCCCCGCGCGCGTACTCGTACAGGTCCACGGCGCCCAGGGGCGCGGGCGCCTCGAAGAAGGGCCTCTGGGCCAGCGGGGACCGCAGGGCACTCAGCTTCTGCTCCACAGGGCTGAGCTCGGCCTCGAACCTGCAACGACGGGGATGGTGAAGGCGGGGCCGGCGGCGCAGAGCCAGGCCCCGGGGCCAGCGCCCTGGTTTCCGGGAAATGCAGGCCGCCCGGGGACCAGCCTCCAGCACAAGAACGTCCCCTGAGCCCACCCTGAGCTGCGGCCGCTGAGCCGGCACCACGCTCCCGGCTGAGAAGCCGGCGGCTCCACGAAGGCTCCCGGGGGAGTGGCCTGCGGCGCAGGTGGAAACGCGCCAGGACGGGTGGGAGCCCCAGGCGTGAGGTGCGCACGGCGTCCGCCCTGACAGAGGCACCGCGGGGCTGCCCCTTTCCCCAAAGCGTCATCTGTATCCGCGAAGCCATTACCAGCATCAGCATACCACGCGTCTCCGTCTCCTCCTGCCCTCCTCCCCCCAGACCTGTAAGTCGGCGTTTTCCCGAATTGCGTGGACGTATTTGGTGGAACTGGCCAGGGAAGCCGTGGGGACGGCAGCTTTGGGAGAGGTTTCTCCCTAAAATTCAGTGACCACCTCAGTAACTGGCTGAAGTCATCTTTGTTGTTGAGTTTTTTGGACACAGGGTCTGGCTCCGCCACGCTGGCCAGAGTGCAGTGACCCGCTCTCAGCTCGCCTCAGTCTCCACCTCCCGGGCTTAAGGGATCCTCACACCTCAGCCCCCCGAGTAGCTGGCATTACAGGCACCTGCCACCACACCCCGGCTAATTTTTACATTGTTTTTGTACAGATGGGGTTTCGCCGTTGCTCAGGCTGGTCTTGAACCTGAGCTCAAGGGTTCTGCCCGCCCCGGCCGGCACCTGCACCGTGCTTGAATGACAGGCGTGAGCCCCGGCCCAGCCTGGAGTGAGCTTTGCTGGTTTGTGAGTTTCAGACACTGGTCCCTTCACATGCGTGAGTTACTGTTGATACTAATTTCCTGCTTGTGACTTTCGCAGCTGCGGGATCCTAGTGATAGCTTCTCTTCCGTTCCTGACACGGATTTGTCTTTTTCTGTGTGATCAGCGAGGCCAGGGGACCATGAGGTTCCTTCTCCTCCAGGAACCACAAGTACCACTGGGTCTCTCTGCGGTCTTTGTTCTGTTTTCCATGCGGGCCATCGACACCGCAGTCTGGCGTCTTCATTTTGGTGCAGCTCAAATTACTTTCTGGTTCCCGACTGGGGTTCCATGGAGGCGCATCTTAACCCCGGCTCCCCCTCCAGCCGCCCCGTCCGGTTCCCGCCAAGCAGCCCAGGGCCCTTGCGGCCCACCCTGGGCCGTCTGTCCTGGGCGTCCGTCCCCCGGTGGTCAGTTGTCCGCACCGTGGCTCTGACCTGGACGCCCACCTCGGGGTCCCCACGCCCCAGAACTTCCCTGTCTGCCATATGCCACACGTCCTGTATACAAACTCTTCCAGAAACTAAGGGGAGAGGATACTGCCCCCCATTCCATGAGCCAGCATTACCCTGACACCCAAGCCAGACCGAGATATCCCAAAAAAAGCCACGGGCCGGGCGCGGTGGCTCACGCCTGCGATCCCAGCGCTGTGGGGGGGGTCCGAGGCGGGAGGATCGCCCAAGGTCAGGAGTTTGAGACCAGCCCAGGCAACATAGCGAGACTCTGTCTCTAGGAAAACAAAAACTTAGCCGGGCGCTGGGGGACAGTCCTGTAGTAATTAGCCGGACGTGGTGGGGGTTCCACCCCCACGACCGGTAGCCGGGCGGGAGGGGGGGCACCCCGGCGGAGAACGGGCGGGGGGGGGGGACACCTCCGTAGTAATTAGCTGGGCGTGAGCAGACACTGCTGTAGTCTGAGGTGCTCAGGAGGCCGAGGGTGGAGGATCGCTTGAGCCCAGGAGGCTGAGGCTGAGGCTGCAGTGAGCTGTGATGACACCACTGCCCTTGCCTCAGGGACAGAGCAAGACCCTGTCTCAAAAAAAATAATAAACTACTACAGATAAACTTTGCAAAGAGAATCCAATCCTATACAAGGGTAACATGACTAAGATCTATGCTGGGGATACGGGGCTGGCTGAAGGTGCCTCGGTATAATTTACCGTATGGACAGACAGACAGAGGAACACGGAGCGAGAGCATCTGAGACACTCAGCCCCAGGTGGGGAAACCTCCCCGAACAGGAAGAGGCCAGAGCGCCCCGTCAGTGAGTGCGCTGACCGCTGGGTGAGGCGAGACGCCCACGGGACTGGACACCAGGACCCACAAAGCTCACTCAAGCTGGGCGTGGTCTGCCCCGACCCCCAGCCAGCCGTCACCCAGCAGCGTCCGGGGATCTTAAAAGTACCGTTTACACCACCTCAGGCGGTGGGGCGCGGGGGGCGGTGGGGCGCGGGGGGCAGTGACCGGGTCCCACCCTGCATCCCCGTACCCCCCCTCACTGTCCCCCGCACCCCCTCACTGTGCCCCGCGCCCCCTCCCCCTCCCCCGCACCCCCCCGCGTACCCCGGCCACACGCGCTCACCCGTCCTCCCAGGGCTCCCCCGCCGTCTCCTCGGCCACCAGGATGTCGTACTCCTCCGCCGCGTACTTCTCCCAGTCCGAGAGCTCGGGGCCGCTGCTGTCACTGTCCTGGGGGAAGCGCACGCGTCACACCCCCAGCCCGGGGCGGCCCCGCCCGCGCACCCCCGCACTCACCCTGAGCACGGAGATCTGCTCCTTCTGCTCGTGGTCCAGGTACTTCTCGATGTTGAAGAAGGTGTCGAAGAAGACGCTGGCCAGCTTGCAGCGCTTCAGGTCCTGCAGCGTGATCTTCCCTGCGGGGAGGGGACGTGTCCAAGGCGTGAGCCCGGCCTCAGCTTCGGGCCCGGGTGTGGGCTGCGTGCATCGGTCACACGTGCTTAAGGACGCGGCCCGAGACTCCGGGCTCTCCCGCCACGGGTCTGATGGGACAGGCGGACACACGCGTGGATCTGGGTGGGGGCTGAGGTGTGGGAGGCCGGGGTGCGGAGGCGGCTTGGGGCCACCTGTGCCCCAGCGACGCAGGGACTGGGACGTGGTGCAGGTGCTGGGAGGCGCCCCTGGATGTGAAATGACAGAGCCCAGAGCTCCCCATGCAGGGAGGGGCCAGAGGGTGTCCCCGGGACACTGAGCCCCAGGAGGGCCCCAGCCAGGGAGAGGGACGGCTGCAGGGTGGTGCCCGGGCCTCAGAGCCATTTCCAAAGTGAAAGTCCCAGAGCTGGAGCCTCAGATGCAGAAGGAAGCCAGGTGCCGCAGATGCTCCCCTGGGAAAGGCCACTCCTACTCTGAGTTTGTGACGAGGGCCAGCACGGCGGTGTCCAGTCTCACCCTGCAAGAACCTCCTACTCAGGACCTCCCGGCGAGGACGAAGGGTGGCAGGGAACAGGGGTGAGGGGAGGAGCAAGGGGGGGTGGGGGAGGGAGCCGGGGTGAGTGCCGAGGAGACAGAGGGGTGACAGGGTTGGACCACCCTGTGTGCCATCAGCACAAACGCGGCTACCGGTCCTTCAGCCGGTGCGACGTCCCCAGTGAGCCCGGCCCGGGTTCTCCAGGCCACCCTCGGGGGTGACCGCCTCCCGAGTAGGAGGTTCTTGCGCCGTGAGACTGGACACCTGCGGTGCTGCCCTCGTCACAAACTCAGAGTAGGGGTGGCCTTTCCCAGGGTCGCCTCCAGCAGCGACGGCGCCTTATAGGGGGACGTCCCCTCACCCTGGGCCATTTCCTCCCCACCCGTCCCCTCACCCTGGGCCGTCCTCTCGCCCGTCCGTCCCCTCTCCCTGGGCCGCGCCCGCACGGGGCGTCACCTTCGGTCCTCGGCTTGACCAGGTCCAGCATCTGGCACAGGCAGTCCTGGAAGGGCAGGGCCTCGACGGCCATGCTGTCCAGTCTTCGGCACTGCTCCTCGTAGAAGTACTCCAGCTCGAACATGGACAGGGCGCCGTCCCCGTCGAGGTCCATGCAGCGGAACCAGTACTCGATGCTGTGGCACGGTGCGCTCTGTCAGCCCCCGCCCGGGCCCTCCCAGCTCGTGCCCTGCAGCCCCCGGGGCAGCCTCCCAACCAGGCGCGCACGCAGCTGCTTGTGCCCTGCGGCCCCTCTGCCGGGCGTGCACGTATCGGCCTGTCTCCTGCGGCCCCCCACCGGCCGTGCACGTATCCGCCCGTGCCCTGTGGCACCCCACCGGCCGTGCACGTATCCGCGTGTCCCCTGCGGCCCCTCTGCCAGGTATGCATGCATGATCCCGTCCCCTGCGGCCCCCCACCAGGCGTGCACGTATCCGCCCGTGCCCTGTGGCACCCCTCCCACACATGCAGGCATCCGCCTGGGGACACACGTCACGTCACACGGACGGCTCCCGGTCCTCCACCAGAACACCCACACACCGCGGCAGGAACCCACCTGGTCGGCGTTTTTTTGTCTTCCTCAGAGATCAAAAACCAGACAAAGTCGGCGTAGCTGATCTTCCCTTCCTTCTGCACTTTTCTGCCTCTAGATCCCAGGCCAGGATGGAGAGACGCAGACGCGTGTCAGGGAGAGCTTCCAAGGTACGGAGCCCCTGCCCATGACGGGGTGAGAGGGACCCCGGGGCCCAGCCCTCCTCCTGCCCCTCCAGGGAGGAGGTGGAGGCCAGCTGGCCAGAGAGCGTTCCCGAGATCCAGGTGGGGTCAGGAGTGCACCTGCACCACCGCCATGGCCTGGATGCCGGCAACGTCCCCTTCTCGGGGCTCGCTCAGGCCCAGTGCCGGACAAGAACCCCTGACCTGGGGCACAGGCCGCCCCCTTCCTCAGACCTCACACGACAGAGTCTCGTGCCCCCCACTAGGGATTCAGGTGACAGAGACACGCGTCCCCCTCCTCAGGGCCCGGGGTGACGGCCACTCGCTGTGGGAACTCGACAAGCTCATGTCAGGCAAGGAGGAGCCGGGTCCTCGTGGGGCCTGAGCTGCACCTACCGCGTGACTGCTCCGGAGAAGATCCTGTCGATCATCTTGGTAGAAATGGCTGGAAAAGAAGGGGGTTGATGGGCAGCCCGCAGCGCGCCTCGGCCCCCATGTCACGACCCCCCAGAGCCGAGCCCGGATGGGGTAAGGACCGAAATGAACACAGGCGGCCCCGGGGCCCCTGCACAGGCCCCTCCCGGGTGCAGCCACAGCTGCCCTTGCAGCGGACCAGCGGAGCACGAAGCTGAGCGTGGTTCCAAACCCGACTTTAACGGGCAGAACATTCGGGCCTCCAAGGTTCTGCTTCCAGAGGCAGAGTGAGGCCTCCGGTGCAATCCCGAAAACTAACACGTTTCAGCCCCAACTCCGCTAACAAGAGGCAAGAGCGAAGGCACCGGCGCCGTCAGCTCCGGCCCACGAGGTCCCGCAGCCTGGGCGGCCATCCCTGCGGTCCCCCGTGTCCCCGGCACGCACGGGGCCAACATGCCCCCGCTTCAGACCGCCCTGAGTGAGAAACAGCCCAGCCCGGGCGCACCTGCCATCGCCCGGCCGCACAGCCCGTCCTGCCCTGAGACCCAGAGTGGGCACCAGAGGAACAGGGAAAGCCGGGGCCGCGCTCGGGGTTCACGGGGACAGCGAACGCCTGGTTCGGGGCGGATTCCCCGCGGTGAGGCGCTGGCTCGGGCCACAAGGGCGGCTCTGCCGAGCGCTGTGCTCTTCTCATGGCTACTTATGGGGTCCAGGGCGCAGGTGGCTCCCTGAACCGGGTACAGGAGAAACCAGGGAACGCTACGTCAGCTCAGGGGCGCGTCCCACGCACGCAGGACGGGGGTCTACTGCGGCCACGTGGCCCAGGACCAGCCCCGGGAGACGCGCACGGATGGAGCTCACATTCTGGGAACCAGGCCTGAGAGTTGACCGCGCGCAACAGATGCCACCGTGACTTGGAAATACTCTTGGTCATGTGGCTTTTTTGGGGGGAAAAGTACACTTCAAGGAATCCTTTAGAGAACTCCAGCCCCGGCGGGGCGCGGTGGCTCAAGCCTGTCATCCCAGCACTTTGGGAGGCCGAGGCGGGCGGATCACGAGGTCAGGAGATCGAGACCATCCTGGCTAACACAGTGAAACCCCGTCTCCACTAAAAAAAAAAAACAAAAACAAAAAACTAGCCGGGCGAGGTGGCGGGCGCCTGTAGTCCCAGCTACTCGGGAGGCTGAGGCAGGAGAATGGCGTGAACCCGGGAGGCGGAGCTTGCAGTGAGCTGAGATCCGGCCACTGCACTCCAGCCTGGGCGACAGAGCAAGACTCCGTCTCAAAAAACAAAAAAACAAAACAAAAAAAATAATAATAACTCCAGCCCCACAGGCAGGTTCTAGTCCCTGGAAGGCTGGACGACTCTCAGAGGCGCTGGGTGAGGGCACCTGGGAGGCACCGCCTCCCGCGGAGGTATCCGACCGACCTCTAAGCCTGCGCTCCACCCAGCCCGGGATTCGATGGAAACTGCTCCCGGCCTTGGGGGCTGGAAGGCGGAGCTCCTGAGCTAAGGCGTCTGGTCTCCATGCCCTTGCCCGGGTGTTAATAAAGCCCGCAGGGTTGCAGGCCCTCAGGACCGGCGGCCCACACTGACCCTGTAGACGCCCGGGGCGGAGGCCTGGTGCAGAGGCGCACGCGGGGACCCAGACAGGAGCGCGGAGTGGGGAAGGAGAGGCCGCTGCAGACCCGGGAGGCCCTGGGAGAAGAAGGGTCTGCTCGGTGTCCCCGCGCCCCGCCCGCCCCTCTGCCCTGCGCACCGTGGTCATTGTGCCGCGCCAGGTCGTGGGCGTCGATGAGCAGGTCGTGGTCCGTGTCCAGCTCCCAGAACTTGCAGTAGATGACATAGAAGTGCTCGTAGGAGAAGAATTCGGTGAGCTGGTTGATGTCCGCCTCCTCCTCCAGCAGCGCCACGTTCTGCCAAAGGACCCAGGCGGCCTCAGCGCGGGGCCTCTGGGGGGACCTCGCCCCTAAGTCCGGGTGGCTGCGGGCGGGCGGGGGC
>NC_045441.1:147738771-147742553 GCF_002776525.5 Piliocolobus tephrosceles
CTCCCTAGGCGGGCGTGGGCGTGGGGGGCAGCTCTCAGGGAATGAGGGCTCGGCTCCCCCTGGTGCCCAGTACGGCCCCCACCCCACTTCCCAGATCAACCATGGACCCCCAACTGCAGGCGGCGCGGTGTCAGTGCTCAGAGGCCTGGGGGTGGGCAAGGAGCGTGGTGGAGGTGGGGATGGGGGGGGGGTGGGGGGGGGGGGGGGGGGGGGGGGGCGAGAAAAGGGGGGGAGGGAGCGACAGGGCAGGGCAGGCGCGCTCCGCACCTGCAGGAAGGAGCTCCTCCGCAGTTCCGCGCAGGTGATCCTGCCGGACCAGGACCGGTTTACCGTGTAGAAGATCCGCTGGATGACCTGCCGGGGCGCCGTCAGTGCGGGGGGCGCGCAGACCCCCCGGAGCCTCGCCCCGCACGGAGACCCGGAGCCGGGGAGAGGGGCGCGGCCTTGGTCTCAGCCGCACCAGGCTCGCCAGGGTCGGACGGGGGAGGGGGGCGGCCCAGGCTGCGCAAAGCGGGGAGGGTCTGGCTGGGGACGCCCCGGAGCTACGGGGACCCAGGACATGTGGGAAAGGGGCGCGGCCACCCCGGAAAACCAGAGTGCCCCCAACGCCGGGCTCCCGCGCACGGCAGACACGTTCCCAGGAAACAGCCGCCTCTTCCCAAAGCTCCAGACCCCGGACCCCGCACGCCCCGCCCCGCGCTGGAACCGCCCCCGGGCTCACCCCGGCCCCTCTGCTGGGGACCCACCGTGGTGATGTAGCGCGAGTGGAACTCGGACGCCTCCTTCAGGAACGACAGCCCCGGGTGCGTGTTCACCACGTCCTGCGGGGGGGAAGACATGAGGCGTGCGGTGTGGACGCCGCCCCCCCGCGAGGGGTGCGGTGTGGACGCCGGCCGTCCCGCGAGGTGTACGGTGTGGACACCGGCGCTCCCGTGAGGGGTGAGGCGTGCGGTGTAGACGTCGGCTCTCACCTGCAGGAAGGGGACCAGGTCCTCCTGCACCAGGTAGTTGCAGCCAGGGCTCATGAGCAGATGGACGAACTTGGCCGCGTCGTCGTGGCAGTTCTGCAGGATTCTGGAAGGACAGGATGACTGTGCACCACCCTCACAGGCGGGTGGGTTTCGACCCCACAGACGCAGGGTGGAACACGGCAGGCAGCCACGCACGACCCCGGCAGGCCTGTGCCCACGCGCGGGTTTCTCCTGTCTCTGTGGCAGCCGCGGGGGGCACCTGTCCTGACGCCACGGGGACCCGGGGACGCCTCCGCCCTCCCGACACAGCCCCGTGCCCGGCCCGGGACTCACTTTCTCCACATGGCGACGAACTTGTGGACGGACACGGAGCCTGTGCGTTCCCCGCCGGCGCCATAGAAGAGCGGCCCCTTCCAGTAGAGGGGGCAGCCGCAGGCCTGGGGCAGAGAGGGCAGGAGAGGGCACTCAGCGGGGCCTGGACGCCTGCGCTCCTGCTGCGCACCCGGCGCCTCACCGGCGCTGCCCGGAGACCCTCTGCTGGAAAAAGACGCAGCACACTGAGCCAGGCACGTCCGGGTGCCGCAACCTCCACCTGGCTTTCGCTCCAGCCTTGGAACCCAGTCAGGAGAGCGGAGCGATGGAGTGCCGGGCACGCAGTCCCCCGGACCGGAGACCACACGCGGGCCCTGTAACCAGAGGCGGCTGCGTCCGCAGTGTCTGCAGATCAAGCGGCACAGACTAAGAACCAGTATGTGCAGGAAGACATGGCCCGTCAGCCAGGCAAGTGGTGAGTCTGACAGCGACAGAAACATCTTATGGAACGTGCGGGGCAGGCCCGCAGCAGCGGCCCATGGCAGGTTCGCAGCCTTAAATACACAGGTGAGGAAGGAAAGTTTAAAATCAGTCACCTGCACTTGTACCTCACAGTAACAAACACACGGCAGAGATGGAAGGAAAAACAGTCAACAGAGAAAATCAAAACTTGATGATTCGAAAGATTTCTTAAAAATTCACCCTGCTGGGCGCGGTGGCTCCCGTCTGTTATCCCAGCAGTTTCAGAGGCCCAGGTGGGCAGATCATGAGGTCAGGAGTTCGAGACCCGCCTGGCCAAACATGGTGAAACCCCGTCTCTACTAAAAATACAAAAAATTAGCCGGATGTGGTGGCAGGTGCCTGTCGTCCCAGCTACTCAGGAGGCTGAGGCAGGAGAATCGCTTGAACCGGGAGGCGGGGAAGGCGGAGGTGCAGTGAGCCGAGATCGGGCCATTGCACTCCAGCCTGGGTGACAGAGCAACACTCTGTCTCAAAAAAAAGAAAAAAAGACAGAGAAAACACAGATTAGCCATGTCAGCTGTAACTACAGACCCTGCAAACATCAGAGAGTCAGTGGATGCTCCTGAATCACTTTATGCCTGTCAGTCACACGACTGTTGAAACAGACTCCCTGAAGAACAGTTCAAGTCAAGAAATAAACGACAATAGAAAATCTGAAAGGACCGTTTCTGCGAGAAATTGAATCCATCGTTTGAAACTGTCCCACCAAGAAAATTCCAGCGCCCAAAGGCGGCTCCCGTGAGCGGACCACACACTTAAGGAAGAAATCCCACGTGCATTATCCTGGAGAATAAAACCGAGGGGCGTTTCCCAGTGTCTGCTCCGAGGCTGGCACAGCCTGGACGCGGTCAAGGACGCAGGAAGTCACAGGCCAGTTATCTCTAGAGGCAGAAATCCCACGCAGAACACACACGAGCAAGTCCAACTCGGCAGGAATTGAAAACCCACAATAATAACTGGCCAGGAAACCAGAAGCAGGACGGAAGCAGGATACACCCTTTACTGTAATAAAGGGTGCTGTGGCCTGACTGCCTGGGTCCCGATCTGCATGTTGAAATCCTCTCCCCCGAGGCGACGAGGTTGGGAGTTGGGGCCTCACGAATGCGATGAGTCTCCTTCTAACGGCCCCCGAGAGCTCCGTCCCCTCTTCCACCCTGTGTCGATGAAGCAGGCAGCAGGTCCTCGCCACTCTGCCACACCGTGATCTTCCAGCCCGCAGAGCTGTGAGCAATAAATGTCTGCGGCTGACGAGCTGCCCGGGCTACGGTGTTCTGTGACGGCAGCCTGAATGCTCTGAGACACGGGGCGTCTGCGAAACACCCCAGCTGCTCTCAGACAGCGGTGACACACGAACGCTTCCTCCCGGTGCCGGACACAAGAGGACCGTGTCACCGCCAAGGCCGCCTGGACGGCCGAGCCAGGGCAGCAGACAAGAGAAAGGCGGAAAGATGCCACGACGGGGAGGAAGAGGCAGAACGCTCTTAATTCACAAGCAACAAACGGTGCAGACAATCCAAACGCTTACCAAACATGGGAATTAATAACTATCTTCAGCAAACCTGCTGCATCCAAGGACAATATGCAAAAACAAATTATTTCAATGTACTGGCAACAAACAACTAGAAAATAAAATCTTCAATAATGCCAACTATCAAGAGCATTTTAAAAAAATCAACCTATGAAAAAATGGAACAAAAATCACGCGCAGGGCCATGCGCGGTGGCTCATGCCTGTCATCCCAGCAGTTTGGGAGGTTGAGGCGGGTGGATCGCCTGAGGTCAGGAGTTCAAGACCAGCCTGGTCAACATGGTGCAACCCCGTCTCTCCTAAAAATACAAAAGTTATCTGGGTGTGGTGTCGGGTGCCTGTCATCCCAGCTACTCAGGAGGCTGAGGCAGGAGAATCGCTTGAACCCAGGAGGTGACAGAAAGAGACTGTGTCTAAAAAATAAATAAATAAATAAATAAATAAATAAAT
>NC_045441.1:147787553-147792934 GCF_002776525.5 Piliocolobus tephrosceles
CCCGCCACCACGCCCGGCTAATTTTTGTATTTTTAATAGAGACGGGTTTTACCATATCGGCCAGGCTGGTCTCGAACTCCTGACCTCAGGTGATGCACCTGCCTCGGCCTCCCAAAGTGCTGGGATGACAGGCGTGAGCCATTGAGCCCGGCCAGTAAACACTATTAATTTGTTCCTTTTTTTTTTCTCTCTCTCTGAGACAGAGTCTCGTTCTGCCGCCAGGCTGGAGTGCAGGGGCCCAATCTCGGCTCACTGCAACCTCCACCTCCCGGGTTCAAGCCATTCTCCTGCCTCAGCCTCCTGAGTAGCTGGGACGACAGGCACCTGCCACCAAACCCAGCTAGTTTTTGTGTTTTTAGTAGACACAGGGTTTCGCCGTCTGTACCAGACGCGAGGCTGGTCTTGAACTCCCGACCTCAAGCAATCCACCCGCCTCGGTTTCCCAAAGTGCTGGGATTCCAAAGGGTGTTTCTGAGAAGGCAGCCAGGAGATTCCAGCCTCATTTCCCGGCCATCAGTCGAGACGGAGTTGCTCCGGTTCTTTCCTCTCTGACAACGGATCCTCCTGGACAGCACGTGGCCTGACCTGAAGCCGGGCTGCAGACTCGGTCTGGACTCCACGCTCCCGCCCGGGGCCGCCTCCAACAGGATCCCGCCCCCGGGAGCCGTGCAAACATCATAAATCCTGCTAATTGCCACGTTCCCCGCCGCCAGAATCCGTGGTCTGTCTATAGTGGCCTCGCAGGCTCCAGCCAAGAGTTCAGTCTTTGCTTCTGGACAAATATTACTGAGAAACGTCTGCACAGCCCGGGCGCCCGGCTCCCACATCACAGGGGCTGCGTCTCAGAAACCCACTTGTTTCTGCCGGGAGCCGACGTCAGGCCACAGCGGCAGACGCCCGGACGCGCTAATCCACCCACCACCTTCCAGGCCACCTCGCCACACAGGACGCTCTGGGCTTCCCGTAACAACGGCCGTGCCTGTGACCTGCGGGTGGGGTCACCTCCCCAGCACGCTTGCAAGGTGAGGCAGGGTGTGGCTTACCTGGGGCCGCTGACCTGCGTGAGGGGGTCCTGCCCACGGCTGTGCCACGGAATAGAATAATCAAGGCATCGCACGGCAGCTCCTTGTCCCTGACCCAGCCCGAGGCACCTTCTGCCCTCCTGTCTCACCCGCTCTGCCCACGGGTGTCCCCACAAAACGGGGTCCGTGCGGCGCTGGGACCGGTCACCGTACCGTATGCTCCTGACAAAGACAGAAAGAAACCGGCCGTTCGATTTTGAAAATAAAAAAACAAGGGCTCCCTTCGGCTGGCAAAAGAAAGGCATACAGGCTCCTGGCAGAAAATTCTGGAACATGATAAAGGAAAAAAATAAATTCATTCGAGAAAACTTTGAGAAACGTAACGGCACAAACAGCCTCAGTCTCTAGAGAATGGTGGGGGATACATATTCTGGCTCATTTCCCCGTGGAACTTTTATTTTATTTTTAGTTTTTGAGACGGAGTCTCGCTCTGTCGCCCAGGCTGGAGTGCAGTGGCCGGATCTCAGCTCACTGCAAGCTCCGCCTCCCGGGTTCAAGCGATTCTCCTGCCTCAGCCTCCTGAGTAGCTGGGATGACAGGCACCTGCCACCAAGCCCGGCTAATTTTTGTGTTTTTAGTAGAGACGGGGTTTCACCATGTTGGCCAGGCTGGTCTCGAACTCCTGACCTCAGGTGATCCACCTGCCTCGGCCTCCCAAAGTGCTGGGATGACAGGCGTGAGCCACTGTGCTTCTCTTGCTTCTAAATTTTGTTTTGGGCTGGGCGCGGTGGCTCACACCTGCAATCCCAGCACTGGGGAGGCCGAGGCACGAGGATCTCTGGAGACCAGGAGTTTGAGTGTCCCCCCAGCCTGGGGAACATAACGAGACCGTGTCTCTAAAAAATAATAAAAGATACATTAGCTGGGCTTACTGACGTGAGTGCCTGTCACCCAGGCTCCTGAAGAGGCTGAGGCGGGAGGATCACTTTAGCCCAGGAACTGGAGGCCGGAGTGAGCCATGGTCTCGCCACCGCACTCCAGCCCGGGCGACAGAGCAAGATGCCACCTCAAAAATAATAAAAACAAGGCCGGGCGCGGTGGCTCGCACCTGTCATCCCGGCACTTTGGGAGGCCGAGGCAGGTGCATCACCTGAGGTCGGGAGTTCGAGACCAGCCTGACCAACATGGAGAAACCCCGTCTCTACTAAAAATACAAACATCAGCCGGGCGTGGTGGCAGGTGCCTGTCATCCCGGCTACTCAGGAGGCTGAGGCAGGAGAATGGCGTGAACCCGGGAGGCGGAGGTTGCCGTGAGCTGAGATCGGGCCATTACACCCAACCTGGGTGACAAGAGCGAAACGTCTGTCTCAAAAAATAACATGAGATAAAAAAGATAATAAAAGCCATTGCTTTCAGGCTGCAGACACAGCACACAGGCCAGGGCATCAGGGTCTTGTGAGGGGCCGTCGGGGAACGTCTCAGGGAGACACAGGCTGCTCCAGCTGCCCCTGACCCTTCCTGGCCGGGGGTCCTGAGCCAGCCGCCTCGGTGGGAGAAAATCTTCAGTCTGCAAACCCTCAGAGCCCGCACCTGCTCCCCGCTCCCGTCTGTCCTGGTTCTTGGGACCTGGAGCCTGCCCTGTCCAGACCTCCCAGGCCCTGTCGGGAATCCCGATAGACGGGGGAGGCGTTAACGGCAGGTCCCCCGTCTGATGCATTTCGCCACCCAGATAAAAGGAGTATTTTCACAGCTGCCGTTCATTTTTATTTGTACCCCGAGGAAGGAACGGAGGACGTGGAGGCACCTGCGGCCGGGTTGGGGTGGGGCAGCGGGATTTCTGGATGCGGACGGCGGGGAGGGTCCGGGGCTCCCCAGAGCCACACCACGTAGGTGGCAGCCGGGCTCCGACCTGCGAGGCCCCCACGTTGCTGAAAGATTTATCGCCCGCCCGGCCTCGGAGACGGGGAAGAAAAACACAGCCTGGAAGTGGTTCTGGCTGACGGACGCACCCCTGGGGAATCGTCCCCAAATACCCCTTTTCTTTGCAAGCTGCAGCCGTCCACGTGCCCATTTTTCTTTCTCCTTTTTCCGTCACGGCCTCCCGGCCCTGCCCGGGCTGAGTCGGGCTTCGTGGATGTTTGTTGAGTGTCCACGGTGCCCTGGATGCTGCGCTGGGTGCCCGGTGGGTGGGCTGGGGGCTGACTGAGGTTCCCTCCTGTCTAGTGGAGAGATCGGGAGAGAGTAGACAAAGAAAATAGTATCTAACTGCTGCCTGTGATGAGTTTTTGTTTTGTTTTGTTTTTTTTAATTATTATACTTTAAGTTCTAGGGTACATGTGCATAACGTGCAGGTTTGTTACATATGTATACCTGTGCCATGTTGGTGTGCTGCACCCATCAACTCGTCAGCACCCATATGACAGCCATCCCACTACTGGGTATATACCCAAAGGATTATAAATTATTCTACTACAAAGACACATGCACACGTATGTTTATTGCGGCACTATTCACAATAGCAAAGACTTGGAATCAACCCAAATGTCCATCAGTGACAGACTGGATTAAGAAGATGTGGTTTTGTTTTTTTAAGAGGGAGTCTCGCTTTTGTCGCCCAGGCTGGAGTGCAGTGGTGCAATCTCGGCTCACTGCAAACTCCGCCTCCCGGGTTCAAGGGATTCTCCTGCCTCAGCCTCCCGAGTAGCTGGGATGACAGGTGCACACCACCACCACACCTGGCTCATTTTTGTATTTTTAGTAGAGACGGGATTTTGCGATATTGGCCAGGCTGGTCTCGAACTCCTGACCTCAGGTGATCCTCCCACCTCAGCCTCCCAAAGTCCTGGGATGACAGGCGTGAGCCACCGCGCCCGGCCATATTTTATTTTATTAGTTTATTTTGAGATGGAGTCTCCCTCTGTCGCCCAGGCTGCAGTGCAGTGGTGCGATTTTGACTCACTGCAACCTCCGCCTCCCGGGTTCAAGGGATTCTCCTGCCTCAGCCTCCCGAGTAGCTGGGATGACAGGCACCTGTCACCACACCCGGCTAATTTTTGTATTTTTAGTACAGACGGGGTTTTACCCTGTTCGCCAGTCTGGTCTCGAACTCCTGACCTCGTGATCCACCCACCTCGGCCTCCCTAAGTCCTGGGATGACAGGTGTGAGGCACCGCGCCCGGCCTATTTATTTTTTTCATAAAGACAGACTCTTGCTAGGTTGCCTAGGCCGCTCTCAAACTCCTGGCCTCAAGCCATCCTCCCGCCTGGGTCTCCTAAAGCGCTGAGATTACAGGCGTGAGCCACAGTACCTGTCCCTTTCTGCATTTTTAAAAGATCATTACCCTTGTTATTCCCCATCTCAACACCCCGTGAATTCATTTATCCCAAGCAACTCATCACAAGCAGGCCGGGCACGGTGGCTCCTGCCTGTCATCCCAGCACTTTGGGAGGCCAATAGGTCTTTTGTGGGAGACACATAATTCTAAACCTAGAAAATTGTCTCCTTCTCTCTTTCTTACTCTTCGTCTCCGTCCACACACACACACACACACACACACGCACGCACACACACCCCTTGTATGTATATATGCATTTGTATAGCTGTAGAGGTGTTTCTGCATATATATATATATATATGATATAGATGTGTATTTAAACCATTACAAGATGACTTTGATGGCGGATAATACACTTTGTAAGTATATATACATTTATATAGGTACACAGGTACGTGCGCATCTATAGATATAGATGATAAATATGGATATTTAAACCAGTAGAAGATGATTTTGATGGCTATTTCGGTGAGTATCTCTCCTTCTCTCTCTCTCTGCACACACAGACACCCCTTGTAAGTATATATGCATTTATATAGCTGTAGAGGTATTTGTGCCTGCATAGAAATATATGATCAATATGGATAGTTAAACTATTTATTTACTATATACGCATCTATGTAGCTCTACAGGTATTTGTGCATGCATAGATAGATATGATAAATATGTGTATTTAAACCATTACAAGATGATTTTGATGGCCGATAATATTTCAGTGACTATTTCTCCTTTCTCCACACACACACACAGACACACACCTTGTATATATATATGCATTTATATAGCTGTACAGGTATTTGTGCATGGATAGGTATATATGATCAATCTGTATATTTAAACCATTAGAAGATGATTTTGATGGCGATAATATTTCAGTGACTATTTCTCCTCTCTCCACACACACACAGACACAGACACAGTTTGTAAGTATATATGCATTTATATAGGTACACAGGTATGTGTGCATCTATAGATACAGATGATAAATATGGATATTTAAACCAGTAGAAGATGATTTTGATGG
>NC_045442.1:0-161 GCF_002776525.5 Piliocolobus tephrosceles
TACAAAAAACTAGCCGGGCGAGGTGGCGGGCGCCTGTAGTCCCAGCTACTCGGGAGGCTGAGGCGGGAGAATGGCATAAACCCGGGAGGTGGAGCTTGCAGTGAACTGAGATCTGGCCACTGCACTCCAGCCTGGGCGACAGAGCGAGACTCCGTCTCAAA
>NC_045442.1:261-8674 GCF_002776525.5 Piliocolobus tephrosceles
CTTGCTCCTGCTGTAGAATTCAAGAAGAGTTCTACATATCTGTGTTCTGAAATGAGAAAAAAAGTTTGAAAATGTTTGTTGGTGAAACAAAACAGGATAAGCACTTTTTTTTTTTTTTTTTTGAGACGGAGTCTCGCTCTGTCGCCCAGGCTGGAGTGCAGTGACCGGATCTCAGCTCACTGCAAGCTCCGGCCCCCCGCCCCCGGGTTCATGCCATTCTCCTGCCTCAGCCTCCCGAGTAGCTGGGACTACAGGCGCCCGCCACCTCGCCCGGCTAGTTTTTTGTATTTTTAGTAGAGACGGGATTTCACCGTGTTAACCAGGATGGTCTCGATCTCCTGACCTCGGGATCCACCCGCCTCGGCCTCCCAAAGTGCTGGGATTACAGGCTTGAGCCACCGCGCCCGGCCTCTATAAAGTTTTTAAACAAGCAGATCTGTGAACTTCAAATACTTTGGCAAAGAAAATTCTAGCTACTTCTCTTAGGTCATCTACTTTAACTCCAAACTCTAGCCTTTACATATTCATCTATCTTGTCAATTAAGGATATATACTTCAAGATGTGCGTATCACAAATCCTTGTTATACTAATTTTAAAAATCCAAACCTGCTTCAACACACTGCCCCCCATCCTCCAAGAATTAATCTATTACTGGAGAGGAAACTTCTCATATATTATTTTTCTATTTCTCAATTGTAAACGTTAGTCACATAATCACCTGTTAAGAACCCACAAATGCTCAATCACACTTCCGCATATTTGCTTTGTCTTTTGACACAGCTGCCACAGCATCTTCATGAGTTGCAAACTCGACATCTGCTTCACCAGTTACTCTGCCATCAGGACCAATTTCAATGTGTACTCTCTCAGGATTGAGCGGTGAAAAAAACTACAACACAAGGCATTTCCAAGAGTTAAATCAACTTTCTAATGTTACAATAAAACCAAAATTTCTAACGTAGTGCTCACTTTATAGAATAAGGCTCAGACTTTTACTGCCATACTGAAATATTGACTTGTGAGTTCATCTTACACTTACATTATAAATGTCATTCTCAGGAGCTCTGTAAGGTAATCCATGCATGTCTCATTGTCAGTAGCTCTGTAATGTAATCCACGCATGCATACAGTGTCCTGTTGTGCTCTGGAAAGTACAGCCACCATCCCTGTATCTGTGATCAGACATTCCTGAAAAACAGTAATTGAGGTCCAGATGAACAACAGTGTAAGCATCCTTCAACAGAGAAATTCAATTTTTACCTTACCTCTTCCAAATCTAACCCAAATCCATAGCCATCATTATAGCCATTGTAATCGTCCTAGCCTCCATACCCTGAAAGACAAAGTACAATCAATCAAATAAAACACCAAGACAAAGGAACACACTACTTGCCGAACCTTGCAAATCCTCACATACCTCCACCATAACCATCACGCCTCATCCTCTCAAAGCCAGCTCTTCTGCCAGTGCTGTTATACCTTCTTCCCCATTTTGAATTTTGCAGTCTGGAAAGAAAACAACCGTTAATACAGAATTTAAAACCTAAAACCACCTCTGGGTGACACAGATGAAATGTCTATTCCATGTCCCCACTACAAATTATGTAACTTGTGAAGCCTATTGTGGGGAAAAGACAGATCAGACTATTACTGTGTCTATATAGAAAGAAGTAGACATAAGAGACTCCATTTTGTTCTGTATTTGAGATGCTGTTAATCTGTGACCCCACCCCCAACCCTGTCCTTGCAAGACATGTGCTGTGGTGACTCAAGGTTTAATGGATTTTGGGCTGTGCAGGATGTGCTTTGTTAAACAAGTGCCTGAAGGCAGCTTGCTGGTTAAAAGTAATCACCATTCTCTTAATCTCACGTATCCAGGGACATATACATGCGGAAGGTCACAGGGACCTCTGCCTAGGAAAGCTAGGTATTGTCCAAGGTTTATCCCTATATGATAGTCTGAAATACGGCCTCGTGGGAAGGGAAAGACCTAATCGTCCCCCAGCCTGACACCCGGGGGACACCCGTGAAGGGTCTGTGCTGAGGAGGACTAGTGTAAGAGGAAAGAAAGCCTCTTGGCAGTTGAGATAGAGAAAAGCATCTGTCTCCTGCCCGTCCCTGGGCAATGGAACATCTCGGTGATTGTATGTTGTTTACTGAGAAAGGAGAAAACCACCTTACGGCTGAAGGTGGGACGTGCTAGCGGCAATGCTGCTCTTCATGCACTAAAAAGGTTTATGGAGATGTTTGCATATGCCTATCAAGGCACAGCATTTTTCCTTATTCATGTCACAGTGATCTTTATTAATATGTACCTTCTCCCTATAATGATCCTATTATCCTGCCACTTCCCTTTTTCTAAGATGGTAAAGATAACAATCAATAAATACAGAGGGAACTCAGAGACAGGTGCTGGCCCGGGTCTTCTGTATACTGAGCGCCGGACTCCCTTGGGCCCACTTTTTCTTTCTCTATACTTTTGTCTCTGTGTCTTATTTCTTTTCTCAAGTCTCTTGTTCCACCTAACAAGAGAAACATCCACAGGTGTGGAGGGGCAGGCCACCCCTTCAGCCTATATATAATGACCACGATATTACCAACTCCTAGAACTCCAATAAAAAAAAAAAACCTCACTCCCAAGGTGATACGTTTCCAACCCATCAACAACATCCAATATTCAAAGCAGTTTCAGAATGAATTCCTCTCAAGTCCTTGCTACTCACGTCTACATCACACATCTTTTATTAATTTCTCGGAACATTATCAAGCCTAGACTTTGTGACTTTACAGCAAACATACTTCATTGCGAGTTGTTTTGCTCTGGCGCATTTGTCAGTTTTACCTTACCAGCAGCCACATTGCGGTTCCTCATTCAAATCCAATTTACAGGCCCAATACTCACCTCAAAGGGGATCAGTGTTACCAAGCTAAAATGCTCCAAGTTGCAGGGCTGAAGCCAAACCCAGTGTTGCCCCCTGCAAGGTGGCTTCCAGTGTACTTGGTTCTTGTTTTACAGGTCGTTTTCCGTTACTGACACTAAACTCACATAGTTAAGTCAATACTACAAACGTCTTGCCAAAAGCTATCAATTTCATCCAAATAGAATTTTATCTGTCTGATTTCTTTTTTCCAGTCTAATAATGGGAACAAGGACATTCTGATAGAAAATACTCAGGAAACCTATGTACTGCAAAAAAACTTCCCTGGGCTTTAGTGTCTTCAACTGTACTAAATGAGCAAACACTCTTCAATTACCAAATCTTGATTAGGAAAACTGAAATTAAGACGTGACATTTTAACTTTCCGAAGAATGCTCCTTTTCAAGGAAACATCAAAACTAGAAACAAGATGTTACATTTCAAGACGCTGCAAAACATTACTATTATTTGTCTAATTACTCGGAGGTTTTCTCAAGATTGAGGAGGAAATCCCACCTACGACAATTTATCCTCTCGAAATAAGACACCGGGCCAGTCGCGGTGGCTCACCCCTGTAATCCCAGCATTTTGGGAAACCGAGGTGGGCGAATCACTTGAGGTCAGAAGTTCGAGACCAGCCTGGCCAACATGGTGAAACACCCTCTCTACCAAAAATACAAAAATCAGCCGGGCGTGGTAGTGCGCGCCTCTAGTCCCAGCTACTCGGGAGGCTGAGGCAGAAGAATCGCTTGAACCCAGGAGGCGGAGGTTGCAGTGAGCCGAGATCGCCCCACTGCCCTCCAGCCTGGGTGACAAGAGACTCCAACTCAGAAGAAAAAAAGACACCCATAAAAGAAAAGCTGGTGTTCACAGGTAAGTAAAGAAAAAGTCTGCCAGATGTGCCGCACTCTCAAAGGCCAGGAGGACGGGCGGGGCTTTCGAAATTTCCATTGCGTAACAGCGGCCGGCCGGGCGCGAGCGACACAGCGGTGAGTGCAGTCGCCCGCGCCTCGCCAAAGGGCGCCCCGGCTGCCCGCCCGCCCGCCCCGGCCTCGAACTCCCGCGACCTAGTTCTAACTCACCGGAAAAAAACCTCTGGACTTCATCTGCCGAGCAAGACCAGGGCAAGCCCCAGACCTTCACCACGAATCCCCTTTCCACCTTCGGTGTCCAACATCATGGTCTCTTATACGCGGTCCGGCGTTGAAACAAAAATGCAAGGCAGGGAAGAGGACCAGACCTGAGAGGGCCAATTAAGCTGTCCTCCGCCTCCGCGGTGCCCCCCGGCCCGCACCGCCCCCACACGGAACAAAAACCGGGCGGATGCACCCTCCCCGGCGACTCCAACACCCAACACCTTCTCGTCCAGCGACCGCACCCCCAAAGCTGTCTTGAACAGCAGCTGTCGGCACCCCGGACCTTGGGGAAGGCTGAGAGCCAACGTGGAGGAAAGGAAATTGCGGCGGCCGCTTCCGCTCCACCTCCTCCGACTTCTCACACAGCGGAGGCGGCCAGCCTGCAAGCTTCAGCGGCGGTGCGGAGATTCAGCGAACCACTCACGGCTCTGGATGGCAGCCCGCAGCTCGCCAAGGTCCCTGTGGCCCTCCCAGAGTTATGAGGACAAACAGTCCTCGCAAAAACAGCACCCACGGGGTCGCTGGACTGCAAACGCGGACCCTCTGCGACTCTGGCCAGCGGGCGCCTGCGCAACCTAAGTAAGGCCTTTTGTGCGAGCTCTGCACACGCGCAGCCAGCTGCCCGCACCGCCAGGTTGCGTCACAAAGAGCTCTAGCTCAAGCGTAACTTCAAGAGCCACCACCCCCCACCCAACCTCCCGCCGGCGGATTATTCCACGCTTGGGTTTTGGGCTCAGCATCCGCACCCATAAACCCTCCCGGCTTTTTATTGCGGCTGCGCCTTCCCGCGAATATTGAATTTGGGAGTTTCAGCGATTTATAATTGTTTCATGCGCATGCCTCTTCCTTGAAACCGTTCTCAGGCCGGGCGCGTTGGCTCATACCTGTAATCCCAGCAGTTTGGGAGGCCAAGGCGGGTGGATCACCTGAGGTCAGGAGTTCGAGACCAGCCTGGCCAACCTGGTGAAACCTCGTCTCTACTAAAAATACAAAAATTAGCTGGGCGTGGTGGCGGGCGCCTGTAATCCCAGCTGCTCGGGAGGCTGACGCAGGAGAATCACTGAACACAGGAGGCGGAGGTTGCAGTGAGCCAAGATCACACCATTGCACTCCAGCCTGGGCGACACAGCAAGACTCCGTCTCAAAAAAAAAAAAAAAAGAAACCGTTCTCTAGCCTTACCCGCCAGCGTGGGGGAGGGGAATGGCGGCCGCCTGTTCCCTATGGGACTGTATAGGAGTCCTGAGCTCTGGGTTGTGATGAGGTGGTCCTCTTTCTATCCCTTGCCCCAGGCTCTTACCGGCTTGCCCCTGGCCCACCTGAAAGGAGAGGCACGGCCTTCAGGCGTTCCCACTCCCCGCGAGCCTGTCTTCCCTTTATCCCCAAACCGGCGGAAGCTGATCAGTCGCAGATTGTCTAGCGTCCTGGAAGCTGCGGGGCTGCGGACATCCCGCGCCGGAAGCCACCCGGATGGTGCCTGGGGCACGTCCCAGCCAAGTGTGCTTCCACTCGCCCTACCTGCCGTCGTCGGGCCTAGGGCCCCGGTCGGCGGCGCGAGGTTCCCGTGCCCGTGGCTCGCGCCCGCACCCCGCTTTTGACTAACGAACTCGCACCCTGTGTACCCCTTGACCTGCCTCACGGTCGACGGGTCTTGAATGCTCTGGGGCCCCGGCACCAGGAGGACTCGCGAGCGCGGGCTTTTCCATGGGTGCGCACCGGCCTCTGTGCTCAGTAGGTTACCGATGAATCCTCCCAGGGCGGAACTGGTAATAGTGCGTCCATTCCCTAGGCGTAGACGCTGCATTCGAGGAGGCCCCCGGGTCACCCCATGTGCACACATGCTGCAAGATGAGTAATGTTCGTGGTTTCTAGCAGCACTGCCCAAAACCGAAGATGCCTTAGCCTCCCAGGCCTCCTCATGTCTGATCTGGCTGCCCTCTTCACCCCAGCTCTAGCGGACGCAGACAATAAACAAATTAACAATAAGGTAGAGTTGGACCCTGCCGCAGGGCTACCTTAGCTAGTGCAGGCCTGAGTGCCACCCTGGGAAGATGCGGACAAAGCATGTTTCCAACCCCAGTGTCACGGAGTCCAAATCCAGTTTTGACAGGTTTGAGAAAAGTAGAGAGGATATCAAAGAGAGACAGGAGCCCAGAGCTAAGCAGGGCCTGATCTTCAAAGGCCACTTAGGACTTGGCAAGGGTGTTAACTCCAAGAGAAGGCATAGGCAAGTGATCAGCAGAGGAGTAATAAGCCCTGTGTAAAGGAAAACTCTTGCTAGATGTGAGGGGGATGCAGATGGAGCAGGCAGGGTGAATGACGGTACATGCCGTGCCTTCTACTACAAACAGAACTAGAAGCACACATCTGTGGTACTATTTCAGAAGGCACTTTGGCTGAGGTAATCAACAAGAGAGACTCCGGCCAGGTGCAGTGGCTCACACCTGTAATACCAGCACTTCAGGAGGCCGAGGCAGGCAGATCACTTGAGGTCAGGAGTTTAAGACCAGCCTGGCCAACATGGTGAAACCCCATCTCTACTAAAGATAGAAAAATTAGCTGGGCATGGTGGTGCACGCCTGTAATCCCAGCTACTCTGGAGGCTGAGTCAGAAGAATTGCCTGAACCCAGGAGGCAGAGGAAGCAGTGAGCTGACATCACACCACTGCCCTCCAGCCTGGGCAACAGAGAAAGACCCCCTCTCAAAAAAAAAAAAAAAAAAATTAGCCAGGCATGGTGACGCATGCCTGTAATCCCAACCACTTGGCGAGACTGAGGCACGAGAATCGCTTAAACCCAGGAGGCAGCGGTTGCAGTCAGCTGAGATCACACCATCGCACTCCAGCCTGGGCAACAAAAGCGAAACTCCGTCTCAAAAAAAAAAAAAAAAGAAAAAAGAATAGTAGTGAGGTAGAATAAATTTCATACATGTGTAGCCAATTCTCTTTTATATAAACTGTCCAACTTAAAAGAAGGTTTTTAATTTTTATTTATTTATTTATTTTTGAGACACTGCCTCACTGTCACCCAGGCTGGAGTGCAGTGGTGCAAACATGGCTCACCGCAGCCTCTACCTCCTGGGCTCAAACAATCCTCCTGCCTCAACCTCCTGAGTAGGTAGGACCACAGGCATGTGCCACCTTGCTCAGATAATTTTTTTTTTTTTTTTAGCACTGGGATCTCATTTTGTTGCCCAGGCTGGTCTTGACTTCCTGGGCTCAAGGAATCATCCCACCTCAGTCTCCCAGGGAAAGTGCTGGGATTACAGGTGTGAGCCACCATGTCTGGCAATGAAAGAAGGTTTTTTGTTTGGTTTTATTTTTGAGACAGTCTCACTCCGTCACCCAGGCTGGAGTACAGTGGTGCAATCTTGGCTCACTGCAACCTCTGCCTCCCAGGTTCAAGCAATTCTCATGCCTCAGCCTACCAAGTAGAGGGATTACAGGTATGCACCACCATACCTGGCTACTTTTTAAAAATTTTTAGTTGAAATGGGATTTTGCCATGTTGGCCAGGTTGGTCTGGAACTCCTCACCTCAAGTGACCTGCCTGCCTCAGCCTCCCAAAGTGCTGAGATGACAGGCGTGAGCCACCACACGCAACCAAAGGTTTTTTTTTTTAATAAAAAGTTCATCATCAGCCCGGGCGTGATGGCTCATGCCTGTAATTCCAGTACTTTGGGAGGCCGAGGCAGGTGGATCACGAGGTCAGGAGTTCGAGACGAGCCTGACCAACATGGTGAAACCCTGTCTCTACTAAAAATACGAAAATTACCTGGGCGTGGTGTCACGCGCCTGTAATCCCAGCTACTCAGGAGGCTGAGGCAGGAGAATCACTCCAACCTCGGAGGTGGAAGTTGCAGTGAGCGGAGATTGCATTACTGTACTCCAGCCTGGGCAACAGAGTGAGACTCTGTCTTAAAAAAAAAAACAAAAAGAGTTCATCATCTTGCCTCAGTGGTCTTTATGTCTTGGTATACTTCTTTTTTTTTTCTTTTTTTTTTTTTGAGACGGAGTCTTGCTCTGTCGCCTGAGCTGGAGTGCAGTGGCACCATCTCCACTCACTGCAAGCTCCGCCTCCTGGGTTCACACCATTCTCCTGCCTCAGCCTCCCAAGTAACTGGGACTACAGGCACCTGCCACCATGCCTGGCTAATTTTTTGTGTTTTTTTAGTAGAGACGAGGTTTGCCCGTGTTTGCCACGATGGTCTGGATCTCCTGACCTCGTGATCCACCCGCCTCGGCCTCCCAAAGTGCTGGGATTACAGGCGTGAGGCCCGGCCATGTCTTGGTATACTTCTTATAGTGTACAGAGCTCTTTTTTTTTTTTTTTGAGACGGAGTCTCACTCTGTGGCCCGGG
>NC_045442.1:8774-32148 GCF_002776525.5 Piliocolobus tephrosceles
AGACGGAGTCTCGCTCTGTGGCCCGGGCTGGAGTGCAGTGGCCGGATCTCAGCTCACTGCAAGCTCTGCCTCCCGAGTTTACACCATTCTCCTGCCTCAGCCTCCTGAGTAGCTGGGACTACAGGCGCCCGCCACCTCGCCCGGCTAGTTTTTTGTATTTTTTAGTAGAGACGGGGTTTCACAGTGTTAGCCAGGATGGTCTCGGTCTCCTGACCTCGTGATCCGCCCGTCTCGGCCTCCCAAAGTGCTGGGATTACAGGCTTGAGCCACCGCGCCCGGCCTACAGAGCTCTTTATTAAGGCTGTTAGCCCTTAGGACAGTTGCCCCAAACATTCTTCTCAGTTTGCTTACCTTTTAATTATTTTTGTGGTTTTGTGGTGGTATTTTTTGTTTGTTTTACAGACAATGTCTTGTTCTGTGCAGTGACCCAGTCATAGCTCACTGCAGCCTTGAGCTCCTGGGCTCAAGCCATCCTCCAACCTCGGCTTTCTGAGTAGCTGGGACTAAAGGCACTTTCAACCAGGCCCGACTAATTTTTTTATTTTTTTGTAGTGATGGGCTAGTCTTGAATTCCTGGCATCAAGCAATTCTCCCACCTTGGCCTCTCAAAGCACTGGGAATATTCTATGTGTAAGCCATGATGCTCGCCCTGTTATTAATGATTGCTTTTTTTGTCTTGTTTTGTTTTGAGACAGGGTCTCACTTTGTTGCTCAGGTCGGAGTGCCGCTATGTGATCTCGGCTCACTGCAACCTCCACCTCCCAGGTTCAAGCAATTCTTGTGCCTCAACCTCCCAAATTGCTGGGATACGCCAGGCGCAGTGGCTCACACTTGTAATCCCAGCACTTTGGGAGACCAAGGTGGGTGGATCACTTGATGTCAGAAGTTTGAGATAGCTTGACCAACATAGTGAAACCCTGTTTCTACTAAAAATACAAAAATTAGCCAGATGTGGTGGCGGGCACCCGTAATCCCAGCTACTTGGGAGGCTGAAGCAGGAGAATCACTTGAACCCAGGAGGTAGAGGTTGCAGTAAGCAGAGATCCTGCCACTGTACTGCAGCCTAGGCAACAGAGGGAGACTCCATCTCAAAAAAAAGAAAAGAAAAGAAAAGAAAAAATACCAAATAGCTGGGATTACAGGCATGCACCATCACACCCAGCTAATTTTTGTGTTTTTAGTAGAGATGGAGTTTCATCATGTTGGCCAGGCTGGTCTGGAACTCTGGATCTGAAGTGATCCACCCACCTCAGCCTCCCAAAGTGCTGGGATTACCGGTGTGAGCCACTGCACCCGCCTATGATTGCTTTTTAATATTTAGACGTATAGAAGTTTAAATTTCTTGATGTCAAAGCCATGGATATGTTCCTTTGAGGTTTGTCTTTAAGTTTAGAAAGTCCTTTCCCTCCAGAGATTAAGCACATATTTGTTATCTTTGGTATCATTTGTAAGACACATGTTGTACAGTTTAGCCTCAATAAGATAGGAATATGTTTTATTTATTTTTTCTGCTTTTTTTTTTTGAGATGGAGTCTTGCTCTGTCACCCAGGCTGGAGTGTAATGGCATGATCTCAGCTCACTGCAACCTCCACCTCCCGGATTCAAGTGATTCTCCTACCTCAAACTCCAGAGTAGCTTGGATTACAGGCGCTTGCCACCACGCCCAGCTAATTTTTGTGTTTTTAGTAGAGATGGGGTTTCGCCATGGTGACCTCAGGTGATCCACCTGCCTCAGCCTCCCAAATTGCTGGGATTACAAGCATGAGCCCCCGCGCCTGGCCAGGTATGTTTTAAAACCAATGATATTGGCCAGGCGCGGGGGCTCACGCCTGTAATCCCGGCACTTTGGGAGGCCAAGACGGGCAGATCACAAGGTCAGGAGCTGGAGACCATCCTGGCTAACATGGTGAAACCTCATTTCTACTAAAAATACAAAAAAATTAGCCGTGTGCGGTGGCGGGCACCTGTAGTCGCAGCTACTCAGGAGGCTGAGGCAGGAGAATAATGTGAACCCAGGAGGTGGAGCTTGCAGTGAGCGGAGATCGCGCCACTGCACTCCAGCCTTGGCGACAGAGCAAGACTCCGTCTCAAACAAACAACAACAAAAAAACAAAAAAACAATGATATCAGATGGGCGTCATGGGTCACCCTGTAATCCTAGCTCTTTGGGAGAGCATGGTGGGCTGATCACCTGAGGTCAAGAGTACCAGACGCACCTGGCCAACATGGTGAAACCTTGTCTCTACTAAATTATCACTTCTCATCCTTTTGGCAAAGATCAAGTGTAGTAAAAAAGAGAAATTAACCGGGTGTGGTGGCCCACGCCTGTAATCCCAGCTACACAGGACTCTGAAGTGGGAGGATGGCTTGAACCCCAGAGGCAGAGGTTGCAGTGAGCCAAGATCACACCACTGCACTCCAGCCTAGGTGACAGAGCGAGACTCTGCCTCAAAGAAAAGAAAAGAAATGCAATCATAAATAACACGACTGGGCATGGTGGCTCACATGTGTAATGCTAGCACTTTGGGGGCCCGAGGCAGGCAGATTGCTTGAGTTGAGGAGTTTGAAGCAAGCCTGGGCAACATGGCCAAAATCCAACTCTACAAAAAATACAAAAATTAGCCAGGCACAGTAACAAAGTGAGACCCTGTTTCAAAATAATAATAATAATAATAATAATAATACTATGTCGCCCAGGCTGGAGTGCAGTGGCATGATCTCGGCTCAGTGCAGCCTCCCCCACCCAGACTCAGGTGATCCTCCTGCCTCAGCCTCCCAACAAGTAGCTGGGACTATAGGCACATGCCATCACACCAGGCTAATCTTCGTATTTTTAGTAGAGACAGGTTGGCCAGGCTGGTCTGGAACTCCTGAACTCAGGTGATCTGACTGCCCTGGCCTCCCAAAGTGCTGGGATTACAGGCATAGAGCCACCATGCCAGGCCAGAATTTGTTCATAGTAGTACAGAAAATAATGGTGAGACTTAAAATTGATGATATTTTAAGATTTCATGGAAACTGTTATACTCCAATTCTTTTGTGTGATGACATGTTACAGCCATTGAAATGATATTTTCATGGATTTCTTTATAATGTGAAGTAGGCTGGGTGCAGTGTCTTACACCTGTAATCCCAGCACTTCAGGAGGCCGAGGTAGGTGGATCAGCTGCTGTCAGGAGTTCAAAACCAGCCGACCAACATAGTGAAACCCCCTCTCTACTAAAAATACAAAAATCAGTCAGGCGTGCTGGCGGGTACCTGTAAACCCAGCTACTTGGGAGGCTGAGGCAAGAGAATCACTTGAACCTGGGAGGTGGAGGTTGCAGTGAGCCAAGATTGTGCTGCTGCACTCCAGCCTGGGCAGCAGAGCGAGACTCCATCTCAAAAAAAAAAAAAAAAAAAAAAAAGACCTGGCCAACATGGTGAAACCCTGTGTCTACTAAAATACAAAAATTGGCCAGGCGTGGTGGTGGATGCCTGTAATCCCAGCTACTCAGGAGGCTGAGGCAGTAGAATCGCTGGAACCTGGGAGGCAGAGGTTGCAGTGAGCCAACATGCCATTGCACTCCAACCTGGGTGACAGAGCCAGACTCCATCTCAAAAATAAATAAATAAATAAAATGCTTACTGGTATTTCAGTTAATTCCCAAAACAACGCAATGGGAGATGAGTACTATTATTTACCCCACTTTACGAATTTTACAGAGAGAGGTTAGTGTAATTAATTTGCTCCAGATAGGTTCACAGCTGCTAAACACTGCCATGATTGACCCCCTAGTCGGCTAGGATCCCCAAACCACCGCTCACCAAACAGCCCTCAAGAAACAGAACTCTGGGCCAGGTGTGGTGGCTCATGCCTGTAATTCCAGCACTTTGGGAGGCCGAGGCAGGTGGATCACCTGGGGTCAGGAGTTCACAACCAGCTTGAGCAACATAGAGAAACCCTGCCTCTACTAAAAATACAAAACATTAGCTGGGCGTGGTGGTGGGCTGAGGCAGGAGGCTGAGGCATGAACCTGGGAGGCGGAGCTTGCAGTGAGCCCAGATTGTGCCACTGCACTCCAGCCTGGGCGACAGAGCAAGACTCCATCTCAAGAAAAAAAAAAAAAAAAAAGCCAGGGGCGGTAGCTATGCCTGCAATCCCAGCACTTTGGGAGGCCAAGGTGGGTGGATCACCTGACGTCAAGAGTTGGAGACCAGCTTGGCCAACATGGTGAAATCCCGTCTCTACTAAAAAAATACAAAAAATAGCTGGGCTTGGTGGTACGTGCCTGTAATCCCAGCTAATTGGAGGCTGAGGCAGGAGAATCACTTGAACCTGGGAAGCCGAGGTTGCAGTAAGCCCAGATCACGCATCTGCACTCGAGCCTGGGTGACAGAACGAGACAAAAGATTTCTGAAGCCCCCACACAACTCACACCCAACTCCTCCCCCAGTGTTTCCATCTCAGTCAAAGTAGCATCCTTCCCCCTCTTCCCCACCCCCCTGCAATTTACCCAGTTCCCTGGCCCCAGTTTCTCTAAGCGTCCACCTGAGCATGACCAGCTGGCTTTATCTTCAAAATATATCCCGAACCTGTGCAGTATTACCACCCTAGTCCAAGCAACCTGCAACCATACCTATCTGGATTCTTGTAACTGCTTCCTACCTGGCATCTCTGCTTCTACTCTTGCCCCTGCTCTCCCCCATAATGTTTACATGGATTTTTTAAAATAGGTAAATCAGACCATGCCACTTCCCTTCCCAGAGCCCTGTGGTGGTTTCTCATCATTAGAATAAAGAGCTCTCCTGATCCAGGCCTTGCTTAGCTTTCTGACTTCCTTGTTTTATTTTATTTTTATTTATTTATTTGTTTTTTTGAGACAGAGTCTAGCTCTGTCATCACCCAGGTTGGAGTGCAATGGCGCAATATTGGCTCACTGCAAGCTCTGCCTCCCAGGTTCACGCCATTCTCCTGCTTCAGCCTCCAGAGTAGCTGGGACTACAGGCGCCTGCCACCACACCCAGCTAATTTTTTTGTATTTTTAGTAGAGACCGGGATTCACCGGGTTAGCCAGGATGGTCTCGATCTCCTGACCTCGTGATCCTCCTGCCTTGGCTTCCCAAAGTGCTGGGATTACAGGCGTGAGCTCCTGCACCTGGCCCTGACTTCCTTTTCTAATGCTGGCGACAGTTAGAGGTGAGCACCCTGTGAAGACATGGGCCCTCTATTAGGTGGAGGGGAGGGGAGGACAGGGAGGCAGGGAGGGAGGGAAGAAAGGGAGAAAACACCAACAACTCAAAGAAGAATCACCATATAAACAACCTGTGCCCGTCAGGAACGTGCATCTTGCCTGCTATTATCTAATAGTTGAGACATGAAGTGGACTGACAAATTTGTGGGTTCTTGTTATGAGGAACTGACCTAGGTTGATATTCATTCTGCCAGAGCCATTGGAATTTGTAGCCTCTGAAAAGAGTTGTGCTATTTGGCAAAACCTGAATTGGGCATCACTTATCTTCATGTGCTTAGCCAAAGCCCTAGAAAAACTTTTTTGAAGCCAGGCACGGGAGGCTCACACCTGTAATCCCAGCACCCTGGGAGGGTGAGGCGGGTGGATCACGAGGTCAGGAGTTCGAGACCAGCCTGGCCAAGATGGTGAAACCCTGTCTCCACTAAAAATAAAAAAAATTAGCCAGGCGTGGTGGTAGGCGCCTATAATTCCAGCTACTCGGGAGGCTGAGGTAGAAAATTGCTTGAACCTGGGAGGCAGAAGTTACAATGAGCAGGTCGAGGAGACCCTAGAGCAATAATCCCTGGAAATAACAGGAATTTCAGGGACAAATCCAGATCCTCAAAAACTGTGAAATTGAGGGAGGCTGAGCAGATCTCCAAGGAACCAGGTACCATCTGTGTGCCAGGGTGAGAGGATGGAACACAGACCAGGTCTGTCTCTGATAGGTTGAGAAGGTGGAGTGGGAAGGAGGGATGTAGAAGGCCAGGAGGGTGAAGGGAACTGCAGGGGTGGGTGGTGGTGGGTGGGGCTGGACCTCAGTCTCCTCCTCCCACTGCCCACCCCACCCTTAGGAGCCCTTTGTGAGGGGGAGGCCCCAGCTCTGTGATGTGGGCCTGGGCCCCAATAAATATTCCCGAGGGGACGCCCAGGGCTCAGTAGACTGAGGGCAGCAGTGCAGTTGACATGGATATTCTCTTTCTTCTGAACAGTGTTCTTGACACACAGCTGTGCTGGAGCCCCATTCCGGAGATCATCCATTTCAGCCTCTTCACTGCCTTTAGCCTGATGTTCCTGATCATCTTACGCCCCTACTTTACCCCCAGGGAGCCATCCTCAGGGCCTCCCAGAGAGGAGAACAGCAAGAATGTAAGGAGCCCTCAGCCCACACCCAGCAGAGAATGATTCTGTTTTTCCTGCTCTCTTTTCCACTTTTCCAAATCAACCAGAGGCGCTCCTGTGATAGGATATCTCATCATCCCTCTAGGGACGGCAGGGCAGGCAGGGGTTGGAGTGGGCATAGGATTTCCATCCCCAGCTCCCAGACCATCTGTGGGGGTGCACGGGAGGCATCACAGCAAAAACAAACCCCGGGACTCAGCGGCGAGGACCCGGTCATGAGAGGGGTGAGGTTGTTGTGGGAGGACAAGCCCTGAGCCCGGGCTCATTAGCCGCCTTCCCAGGCAGGTGCCTCGGGTCCCAGCCTCTGTGTGCGGTGCTCTGGGGCTGTGCTGAGCCCCTGAGAGCCCCCACCTGAGACTGGAGTCGCCTCTGGCCTCCTCGGAAGCAGAATCCTCCCTGCCAGCTCGGAGACACCTGCAGACCCAAGTGTGTGTGTTTTATAAGCAGCGAAACAGGGACTAAGGATGCCCAGGGCAGGCCTCGCATAGAAAACCCCTCCATGCTTTTCAAAGAAGGAAACCAGAAAAGGTTATTATGCACTTTAGAAATGAGTGAAAGGAAAGAGAAGCACGCAGAGCTCCGTGAGCTGAGTGGAGAAAGTGTGTCATTCATGAGCACTGTGGGTCTGCAGCTGTGGAGACAGGAGACTGAGACCTGGCCTGTGCCCTCACTCTTTCTTGTCTCTCAGGACCAAGCTGAAGTGGGGGAATGGATAAGGATCAGAAATAGGTGTATCACTTCGAAAGGTAAGGCTCTGAGGGTCCCCGAAGCCCCAGAGATCACAGCTTCACCTGTTCCTAGGAACAAGCACCACGTCTCCTAGGAAGTCATTTGCAGAGGCCTGATGGGGAAGCTCCTGCTAGGGCAATTGGAACCCAGGATCCATCTCTGATTCCCTGCTAGGATGAAGTCATAGGGTCCAGGGAGTGGGTGTTGTCCAGGAGGGGACTATGTGGGGGAGGGGACCAGTGACTGCGTGGACCTGCAGGAGGGGCTCCAGGTCCATGTGGGCAGCTGTTTAACACGGCTGAGTCCTCTTTGAGACTCAGGAAGTACTTTGTAAATGACAAAGTGCTGCCTCCCGGGCACCTGGCTATCACTCCTGGGGCCATGTGGCCTTGGACAGGGATGCTGGGGCTCCAGAGTCTAATCCCCAATCCTGGGGTCTCTCCTAAGGGTACATGGACTCAGCCTCCTATAAATTCCAGTTCCCTCCCTCACCACCATAACCCATCTCCTGCTTTCCAGATTACAGAATTCTCTTGAAAGAAGTGGAGAACCTTGAGGTCTACGCTTTCCTGCTGAAAAAGTGAGTCTCTTTCCCCTTCTCTCCCATGTCCTTCTTCCTACCAGGGCCTAGGATGCCGCCCCAGGGCCTGGGGCTGATCTGGGAGGGGAGATCACAGCCATGATGTCACTAAAGCCCTGGGGCAGGCGTAGGCAGAGCTTTGTGAAATCAGCATGGGGGGCCCTGGAGGGGCCTGGACCACAGGTGTCCAGTGCTCCCAGCTGCAGTTTGTGCTCCTGTCTCCTGCAGGTGCCTGAAGGAGCTCCCTAGAGAGGGCAGATCCCATCACCTTCCATGCCAAGACCACCTGGGGCCAGTGTACAAACAAGCACCTGCTAGGAACCACCGTCCACGTGGGGGGAGTGGGAAGGCTTCTCCCACCAGCTTCCATGTGTCCCCAAGGGCTCCCCCGGGTCCTCTGGCCTCCATGCCATCAGTCCCGAAGACCTCCGTAGGATCCTTTGAGTCTCTGTCATCCCTGAGCTCCTCCAAGCCACCAGAGCCTTTGCGTCCCCTGAAGCAGCCTTCACACCGGCCATCTGCCAGCACCCTGTCACCAAACCCGACCACCTCCGTAGAATCCTTGGGGTCTCTGTCATCCCTCAGCTCCTCCCAGCGACCACAGGCCTTGCGTCCCCTGGAGTGTCCTTCATACAAGCCACGTGGGCGTTCCCCTCCCCGACGACGGAATCCTGGCTGGGTGTCCTGGACTGACTCCATGCAGGCTGATTCCAAAACTGATGTGACAATATGCCCAATGTGCAACGCCCCTGAGTGCTCCTGTCCACATAGTTGGTGGGTACCTTCTAGCCCTCGAGTGATCCAAGGCATTGGTCGCTGCAGTGATCCTAACCTGGGCCTCTCCGGGAGGCAGGAGGTTGCTAGAGCCTGGTGCCTCTGCACCTCCACACAGTACCCATTCGAGCACCCTAATCTTCCCACCCACCCACTAAATGCTTCCTTCTAGGGAGACCCCACATGCAGGCAGCTGGAGGCAGGGGTCCCACTTTCCTCAGCTTGGACGTGCCAATGCTGCTGGACGCACAAGACACCAAAATCCATGGACACAGCACATTCAACATCCACGAACAATTAGGAATCTCTTGAGGACAACTTGGAGGCACATCCCCTCATCCGGGCACCCCACAGATGCTGGAAACGCGTGTTCTAATGGATTGGGAGAGGCGGAGATGGAGCCCGTAAATCTCCTTGGGAGGCTTGGCCCCCACAGAGACCTTTTCCACAGTGCTGCACAGAGACCTCCCACTGCAAAGATCTCCCACAGAGACCTCATGTCTATTCTTCCTAGAGGATCTGAACTCACTTAGAAAACTGCCAGCACAGGAGGGATGACATCAGCTGTGCCCCCTACCGGACAACCCAGAAACTTTGGGTCACTGTCAACGTTGCAAGGAAGATGCTCAGAAATTGTTGCTCTTTTGCACTGCCATTCTCTCCTAACAGAACTGCAGATTCCATGTGTAGACCTGCAAACTTCTGTTCTCTACAGTTCCCTGACCCACAGTTTAGAGAATCATAATTTTTTTTTTTTAATGGAATCTCACTCTGTTGCTCAGGCTGGAGCGCAGTGGCACCATCTTGGCTCACTTCCGCCTCCCAGATTCAAGTCATTCTCCTGCCTCAGCTTCCCAAGTAGCTGTGATTACAGACACGTGCCACCACACCCAGCTAATTTTTATAATTTTAGTTGAGAGAGGGTTTCACCATGTTGGCCAGGCTTGTCTTGAACTCCTGACCTTAAGGAGGCCTCAGCCTCTCAAAAGTGCCGGGATTATAGGCCTGAGCCACCGCACCCAGCTGAATCATAAATTTTAAACCTGAATAAAATGCTGCCAACCTCCAATGAGAGTCAAATATCTCCTTTGTCCAATTTTAGTTATTGTCTAGTCAAATGCTATCAATGTCGTATTTTAACATTTCATTGGCAACAAGGCCTGAACTGGAGATGGGTGACTTCCTTATTTTGGAAACATGATAAAGACCCATGGCAAATGGACTCTAGAAATAAACCACCAGAGGCATGTGGGCTCACACTGGCCTCCAGGAGCTGTGTAACTGGCACATTATTTTGCACATAACTTGTGTCAGATTTGTGAGGTCTGATTTTTAAAATGAAGCAACAATCTGAAAATATATGATTTTCAGTCATATAAATGAGTCAAATGTATGGCAGTATTTCTATTTTATCCTATGGCAAAATAATCCTAATTTTAATATTATTTTGTTCCTTAAAATGTAATACCTTCAAATGATATTATCCATGTTTCCAAGACTTGACAAAGTCTTCATGTTCAGCCAACATGGCTTAAGCTGATGAACTACCTAGAAGGATTCTTTTTTTTTTTTTGGAGACAGAGTCTCACTCTGTCACCCAAACTGGAGTGCAGTGGTACGATCTCGGCTCACTGCAAACTCTGCCTCCCGGGTTCAAGCCATTCTCCTGCCTCAGTCTCCCAAGTACCTGGGATTACTGACCTTGTGATCCGCCTGCCTCGGCCTCCCAAAGTGCTGGGATTACAGGCGTGAGCCACCATGCCGGCCAAAGGATTCATTTTTTAAATAATCCTAAGAAATTGCACATTTTCCAAGACTCTTGGAGGTCAGGCTTCATTTTATATTCAGTAAAGGGTTAAAGGATGTGATACTTCAGATATTTGGAATCTTAGTAAATTTCTCACTGAATGTACGCTTGACATAGATACACAGCCCATTCAAAGTACTGGGACAAAGCATCTTAATATCTGAATTGAAGAAAGTGTCCATTTAGTCAACATGTATATTAGAATAATGAAAGGCCTCAGTATTTATATGCCCAGCACTTTCTGAAGGGTGCACTTTGGTGAGACTGTATATTTCTTGCTGCTCATAAGTAACACATTGTCGTTGGCTTGTTAAAGTCTGCTTTAATATCATCTGTTAAGCATGTGTCACTGGTGAAGTCTCTCAGATTATCCCTCAGGGTGAAAGCATCACACTCCTTTCTTCAAAAGGAGCAAAGTCAACACGAGGGCCCTTGAAGCCAATTTGTTCCAAGAAGAACTTCCCTCCTATTCCTTATAATTACACACTTATACCTATTATATTTTCTACTTTACTCCCTTTAATGTCATTGAATCATAAAATGATGAAATAGTGAGTATCCTCTAGTACACTATTGGCTTGTATTCTTTTTACAGTGCAACAGATGTTTAATCATCGAACAATGGACCAACTAGGAAAGATTTCCATACAGAAAATGCATTACAGAGTAGTGTACCCTTTTTAAACTGACTTTTAAAACGGTTAAACTAAACGATCATATCTTTTGACTTAAAGTTGTTTGGGGTAGCCACAATGTCTGAAAACAGACAACTGTCCATAACAGTTTATTGTTATGACATGTTTAATGTGCTGTCCCTCATTAGGTTGTGCAAAACTGCAATGTACAGTGTGCATTAAAGCAACGTTCCCATCATCCGCTGCACCTGCGTCCACCCTATATTGCTGCAGATAATTTATGTGTCCAACTTCCAGGGTGTAAACTTATGCCTTTACCCCAGAAGAACTAAACAAGTGGGTTCAATCTATTACAAAAATACTGTCAATGTTTCCAGACTTCTTTTTTTTGGAGACAGGGCCTCACACCCAGGCTGGAGTGCAGTGGTGCGTCACAGCTCATTGTAGCCTTGACCTCTTGGGCTCAAACGATCCTCCTGCCTCAGTCTCCCAAGTAGCTGGGACCAACAGGTATGTGCCACCAGGTTTGGCTAATTGCTAAATTTTTTTTTGGTGGAGATTGTGTTGCCCAGGTTGGTCTTGAACTCCTGGCCTCAAGTGATCCTTCCACCTCAGCCTCCCAGAGTGTGAGATTATAGGCATGAGCCACCATGTCTGGCCTTGGTTTTGAAACAGATTTTTATTTAAAACAGGTTTCACGCTTCAATAAATTAGGCACTCCAGAACACAGTGTATAGGGTGGCAATTATATGTTGACTTCTTAATACTCCAAGAGATAAAGATCTTTTCCAAATAGGCAAAAAAAAAAAAAAAAAAAAAAAAAAAATGTAGTCATCGTGCAATATTAGCCTCTAAGAGTAATTTCCCTTTATAGACTACAATATTACTGACAGTTTCATGCACTTTTGCTTTATAAACAACTCCACAGGAAGAAATTTCCCCAGTCTTTCCCAGTAGACACAGCTGCATTTTCTGTCACACACAAACCATTGGCACAGTACAGCATGTCCAGATTCAGAGAATCAAGGGGTTTCACAATTGCTTCCCCAATGTATGCCATGAGGTTGGTCAGATTTGAAACCATTCTTGTAACAGGATCAATCTTTATAATTTGCTCCTGCCATATGGATGGTTTGCATTCCCCAAACAGGAGTGTCCTGGGTTACTCAGAGGTGTGCCATGGCGCCCTCCCTTGGCCATTTTATAATAACCAGAACAGCCCATTTCCTCATGGACACGCATCCCAAGCTCTCCACAGCCCAGTACCACAGTTATGCAAAGGATATGGATGGAACTCACATTCAGAAAGCTAGAAAATAAGGCTGTGCCAGGCACAGTAGATGAGCAATGAGAAGATGCTAATGTCTTTTCCAGAAGCGTGAGTGATACAGCTCTTTGGTTCTGAGCATTTCTGCGCTTTAGCGTTTCTCTCCCTCATTCACAGTAAAGACATCTGCAGCTCTTCCCTCTTCCTGAGATCAGAAACTGGAACGGCCACCACCTGCTCCCTGATGTTTTCATGATCTCTGCCATTTGTTACAATGACCACTTAGCCAGACATCTCAGTGCAGGGATCCCCATTAAACTGCAGAAGTAAGACCAGCCCACCACCCTTTCTTCTTATTCTTGCCATAATTTATGCTAGTAACAGTTTGCCTACCTACTTCAATGGTAACAAATATTTTGTAGAATTTTTTTATTCTGTAGATTGTGGTCCCTAGAGTGAGAGAAACTCTCTCCACCTACCAGATCTGTGACTTAAGTAAGTCACTCAGTGTCTCCAAACTTAATTTCCTTGATGTGGAAAATGAGGATAGAAGTTAATAACATTGCAGGGAAAGGGGACATGAGTCATAATATAAAATTCTTTGCACGGTTCCTATTGGATAATTTTTCTATTATTATTGCTTACATTTTTTGTCACATTATAATCAACTTAGTTTTACTTATTAAAGTACACACAGTTAGGTTTTTTACAGAATTAATAATTTAATTTTCTAGCACAAAAGTTAGTGTTAAAAGTATGTGTTAAAAATTGAGTCCCAGTGGGGTGCAGTGGCTCCCGCCTGTGATCCCAGCACTTCGGGAGGCCGAGGCAGGCCTCACTTCACTTGAGGTCAGGAGTTTGAGACTAGCCTGGCCAACATGGTGAAACCCCATTTCTACTAAAAACACAAAAAATAGCTGGGCGTGGTGTCTCCCGCCTGTAGTCCCAGCTACTCAAGAGGCTGAAACAGGAAAATTGCTTGAACCGGGAGGCAGAGGTTGCAGTGAGCTGAGATGGCTCCACTGCACTCCAGCTGGGGCAACAGAGTGAGACTCTGTCTCGCAAAAAAAAAAAAAAAAAAAAAAAAAAAAAGTCCCATCTGAGAAAATAAACTGAATATTTAAGTAAATTTCAAATCTTTTTTTGCCACATGATATTTATGGGTTTCTACTAATTGACTTTGATGTTAAAGGGCTGTTTTTGTGATCCCAAAGCCATTGCCACTTTTACTTTGAACAAGCTGGACTCGTGGGGTACTTCAGAGACACCTCTGTTTTCTCCACGCAGCCTGCTCCTTGCCGCTGGTTCTGAGTCCCTGAATGAAATCTGGGATCTTCATGGCTCACCTACTTACGTTCAGGGGAAAAAGAAAAATCCTCCAGTCATCTCCAATAACAAGAAGAGGTCTGATTTCAGTCATTAAACTGTGCAGTGTGATGTCATAGCCAAATGGCCACACTGCATTAGACAGCCAAGCTTCCTCTCCCAGAACAGCCTGCCTGGGCGCAGGCCGCCATGCCCGACTAATTTTTGTATTTTTAGCAGAGACAGGGTTTCACCATAGTGGCCAGGCTGGTCTCGAACTCCTGACCCCGTGATCCGCCCACCTTGGCCTCCCAAAGTGCTGGGATTACAGGTGTGAGCCATTGTGCCCAGCTGCTTTTCTTTTTAAAAGACGGTTTTCTTTATTTTTGCAATATCATTACTCACGCTATTTACAAGTACCAATTGCACACTGTATAACTACATCAAACTCATCCACCTAACAGCTCAATTCAATGTCTTTGACTGTTCAGAGCCCTGAATGACATCTTAATAAAAAAAAAAAAAAAAAAAATTGTTTCCATAAAGATCCTCAAGGTGTTTGAGCACATCTTGTCAGATGCCCATAAAGGAAGCTGACTCTCAATGGGTTCCAGGAATTAGGTGGTTACATCCAGAACAGCCCATCTGACAAAACCAATTAACTATGCTCCTCAGTTTACCCTGGAGGATGGTGGGGGATGGCGCAATTAAGTTTGCTTTCAGGCTGCTTCAAGTTTCAACTTCCTTGGAGTCCCATTTACAATTTAAAACACGCAAAATTCACGCTTGTGCCTGAAATTCGTGTTTCTTCAGAACATGCGGCTAAGATAACATTGATATTATGGTATGATGGGCTGTTCACAGAGAAATCCCCGCCGCGGGCACACTCAGGCCTGGAGCCTGGCCTGCGGCTCACCTGGCGGGAGGAAGGGTTTCTCTGGGTAGTCCAAGGCGGCACAGGTGACCCATGGCGAGGAGCCTCTGGGGGGCTCAGCGAACCCAGCGTCCACTCAAGCTCGTCGTGCGCCTGGCAATTCACACGGTGCCCGGTGGGTGCGCGGGAGCCACATCAAAGTCCCCCCCCCAAGTTCCTGGGGCTTCCCTCTGATTTGAGGTCTACAGGGTGGGTTTCGTGCAAATCACATCCTTCTTCAGCTGGAGGACCCCAGAAAGGCAGAGCTCCCTTCCAGAGTGTGCTGGTCCTTGACGCAGACCTGCTCCCAAATGCCCTGGGGTCGGGGCTTAAGGCCTGGGGGTCGCAGGAGCCTGGTTTTCTCACTGTGATGCTCACAGCCGCTTGCCTTTTCCCCGGACGCCCAGTCTGCGGCCACCGGGTCTGTGGACGCGGATGAGAATCCGAGCTTCCCGAGGGTGATCTCAGCTCCAAAGTCACTCCTGAGGAGTCTTCTGCATCCTATCCTTTGTCAGCGCTGGTCCTCATTTCACCTGCCCAGGGCTTTCAGGAGGGGCGACACTGGCTGCGGACAGCCCGGCGCTCGCCTACCTCGGCCCCCTCGTCCTCACTCGCCCCTCCTCGTCCCGCCTCGCCCCCATTGCCTTCCTGGGCCCCCTCGCCCTCCTGCTTCCCGCGCCTCCTGGGTGCTCTGCGCTTTCGTCTGAAGCGCCCTCTCCTGGGACAACCGGCGGGTGCTTCGCAGGCTGCAGTCAGGGCTGACTTCAGGGGGCGAGGCGCTGGGCTGAGAGGTCCTCCTGGAAAACTTTTAAGTATGTTTGAAACGATTCGCGTATGTGAATCTAGTTTATGAATTGTAAATTTTATGAAACCTAAATACAAATCATGTATTTCTTATGAAAATTTCGTGTCTGAATTAAGAAGTGCTATCAATATAAAATATCAGATTTCAAAAACTTAGTGCAAAAACAGAAGGTGAAATATTTCATTCATGTTTATGTTGATAACATGCTGAAATGACACTACTTTGGACATATTGAATTAAATATATTATTAAAATTTATGACGCATATTTTTTACTTTTTTAAGTGGCTACTACAAACATTAAGTCACATGTGTTCTTGTATTACATTTCTACTGGACAGTGTGCTGTACAAGAAAATAAAAAAAGTAGGCCGGGTGCGGTGGCTCACGCCTATAATCCCAGCACTTCGGAAGGCCGAGGCAGGCGGATCTTGTGGTCAGGAGATCCAGACCATCCTAACACGGTGAAGCCCTGTCTCTACTAAAAATACAAAAGAATTGGCTGGGCATGGTGGCGGGCGCCTGTAGTCCCAGCTACTAGGGAGGCTGAGGCAGGAGAATGGCGTGAACCTAGGAGGCGGAGCTTGCAGTGAGCAGACATCGCGCCACTGCACTCCAGCCTGGGCGTCAGAGCGAGACTCCATCTCAAAAAAAAAAAAAGAAAGAAAAAGAAAAAGAAACTTTAAAAAGTATAAAAATTATCCAGTTCATTTTAAGAAACTAAAATTTTTAATTCTCAAGTTAGATAAGGTTAACAAAAATAAAATTATAAAACCATTTTTTACTTATGATCACTTACATAAAACAAAATATAGCTAACAGAATCAAATAGTATATATATTAATTTATCATTTTGTATTTAAGATCTTTATTTCTCTAACATTCTTGGTCCTATGAAAACACTTCAGTATACAAAATCAGAGAAAAACCATCATAATCTATATGCCAGTCATCACAATCAACATGGTATAATTTTAAAAAATAAACTTTCTTGCCCTGTAGATGTATATATACAGCAGTCCCTCTATATCCACAAGGGATTAGTTCCAGAACCCTCCCCCCAAAATCCACAATGCTCAAGTCCCTTATATAAAATAGCACTCTACAGTCAGTCCCCAATTTATGATGGCTTCAATTGGGAATGACTTGCCAATGGTGTGAAAGCAATGGACATTCAGAACACTTCTCATCTTACAATGGGGTTACATCTGGATAAACCCATTGTAAATTCAACTCACCATATTGTCAATCTATATGATGGATGTATTTGGTTGTAACCCCATCATAAGTCAAGGAACATCTGTATTTGCGTATAACCTATGCACATCCTCTGTATAATTTAAATCACCTCTAAATTACTTACACTACTACTTAATACAATGTAAATGTTGTGTAAATAGTTGTTGGGGCCGAGCACGGTGGCTCACTTCTGTAATCCCAACACTTTGGGAGGCTGAGGCAGGAGGATCACTTGAGCCCAGGCGTTCTGGTCCCAGTTACTCAGGAGGCTGAAGTGGGAGGATCACTTGAGCTCAGGAGGTCGTGGCTGCAGTGAGCTATGATGGTGCCACTGCACTCAAACCTAGGCAACAAAGCAAAACTGTTTCAAAAAAAAAGTTGTTGTATTGATTTTTTATTTGTATTATTTTTTCTTGTTATTTGTTATTGCTTTTGTTTTTCAAATATTTTTGATCCACGGTTGGTTGAAACCACAGATGTAAAGCCCCAGGATACAAGGGGCCAACTGTATATAAAATCAAGTAAAACTTAGCTTAGGAATGTAATAATTTTTCTTTTTTATATTATGTGTGTATATATACATGTGTATATTTGTGTCTATATATGTACATATTTGTGTGTGTATATGTATATATACCCATATATTTTTTCTTTTTCTCAATAGGGATGAGGTCTCACTATGTTGCCCAGGCTGATATTGAACTCCTGAGCTCAAGCGATCCTCCTGTTTCAGACTCCCAAAGTCCTGTGAAGAATTTTTCAACATTGAAAAATCTATTAACATGAGCTACCACATTAAAAAGAAAAAAAAAATCATATAATTATCTCAGTCTATTCAGAAATCTGATAAGATTCAAAGCCTACTTATGATTTTTTCCCTCTTAGCTAATTAAGACTGGAAGAAACTTTTTCAACTAGTAAATTTCATATACCAAAACCTTGTATCAAAATTTTACTTGATAAAGAAAATTGCAAAGATCCTTAATTAATTAATCCTTTAAGGTCAGGATTAATTAATACAAAAATACTCAGTAATCTCCTATGGTTTAACACAGAACTGCATTGTACTGGTCAATGCCCCAAGGAAAGAAAAAGAAAGAAAACATGTAAGGATTGGAAGATGAGAAAAAATTGTCATAATTTTAAGATGATATCACCATCTACCCAGAAAGAAACCGCCGGCTGGGCACGATGGCTCATGCCTCTAATCCCAGCACTTTGGGAGGCAGAGGCGGGCGGGTCACTCAAGGTCAGAAGTTCGAGATCAGCCTGGCCAACATAGTGAAACTCAGTCTCTACTAAAAATACAAAAATTAGCTGGGCGTGGTGGCAGATGCCTGTAGTCTCAGCTATTCAGGAGGAGAGGCAGGAGAATCGCTTGAACCTGGGAGGCGGAGTTTGCAGTGAGCCAAGACAATGCCACTGCAGTCCAGCCTGGGGGACAAAATGAGACTCCCTCACAAAAAAAAAAAAAAAAAAAAAAGGAAAAAAAGAAACCAGTTGGGCATAGTGGCTCATGCCTGTAATCCCAGCACTTTGGAGGCCGAGGCAGGCAGATCACTTGATGTCAGAAGTTCAAAACCAGCCGGCCAACATGGTGAAACCCCGTGTCTACTAAAAATATTGTAAAAATTAGCCGGGCATGGTGGCAGGCACCTGTAATCCCAGCTACTCTGCAGGCTGAGGCAGGAGAATCGCTTGAACCCAGAGGCGGAGGTTGCAGTGAGCCAAGATCACGCCATTGCATTCCAGCCTGGGTGACGAAGTGAGACTCTAAAAAAATTAATTAATCAATTAAAATAGTCAAACTCACAGAAGCAGAGAGTACAATGGTGGTTTCCAGGGGCTGAGGGGATGAGGAAGTGGGGAGTTGCTCTTCAATGGGTTGAAAGTTTCAGTTATGCAAGATGAATGTGTTCTAGAGATCTGCTGCACATCCTGCCTAGAGTTCATAATACTGCATTGTATACTTAATTTGTGAAGCGGGTAGATCCCATGTTAAATATTCTTACCACGAATTAAAAACAAAAAGAAACAGCCAATTAGAAATCCTTAATTTTAGTAATTTTTTATTTGAGATAAGTTATCTTCTGACGTTTTAAGGTAAAGAAATAGGCCGGGTCCAGTGGCTCACACCTGTAATCCCAGCATTGTGGGAGGCCTGGGTGGGCAGACAGATTTGAGTTCAGGAGTTCAAGACCAGCCTGGGCAACATGGCAAAACCCCATCTCTACAAAAAATACAAAAATTAGCCGAGCGTGGTGGTGTGCGCCTGTGATCCTAGCTACTTAGAAGGCTGAAGCAGGAGGATAACTTGAGCCCGGAAGGCAGGGGTTGCAGTGAGCCAAGATCATGCATGTCACTGCACTCCAGCCTGGGAGACAGAGCAAGACCCTATCTCAAACAACAAAAAGAAAACAGAAAAGCCCTTACACAATGTTGACTCTAGATTGGTGCAACTCACTGTATGCTAAAGTGAAAGTGTGAAAGGATGGATGGAGGAAAGGAAGTGTGGGTAAATGAGGAGGTGTGTGAGAATGCAGTACAGCAAAGTGTTTACTCTAAAACCTAGGTGGTTATAAGGATGCTCATTCTGTAATTCTTTCAACTTTTCTGTTTTTCTGGACAAAATGTTAGAGGGAAACACCAAAAACAAAACTATTTGTTACATAAGTCTATGTCTGTAAGTAAATGCGAAGGAAACTGTCTATATGGATGCCCAGAAAGGGAAGGGAAGGAATTGGGCAGGTAAGGGCTGGGGCGGGGGGTGGTAAGGAAGTTTGGAGAACAGAAACTTGGACTTTTGCTTTTCCGTGTTTTGGTTTTTTGCGTTAAGAATATACTCATATAGTCATGTGATTTTTTTTTTTTTAAGTAAAAAGTTCAGCATGTGAGGGTCCCCACAAGCTCATGAGGCAGCATCACTCTTGTGCAGAAGAGGAAGCCTAGAGTCAGACAGTTACAGGGATCCACCAAGGTTACAGAGAGTCAGGAACGACAGGGAGGACAGGAACTCCTCCAGGTAAGGAACTCATGATATTCTTCACTGAGAAGTAGATGAACTTTCAACTCTCTGCAGAGAGCTTCTGGACTAGTGTGGCCATTGGGCTTTTAGCTATGCAGAAATATTATGCCCTTGGCCCAGAGATGAGCAGGTAAAATTTGGGGGGCCAGCCCAAGTGTTACCTCTGCAGCAAGCAGGCTCTGTCCATTTACAATGCTGTGTTATACAACAAATAGTATCGTGTACCAGTTGGGTCATAATGTGAAAAAGAATGAGGCACAGCTTTAGAGAGTATTTCTGGTCCTAACAAAGGAGTAAAAAGACCATAAAGTTTGAGAATATTGGTTCAAGAAATGACTACAAAGAGCCACTTACCCTAGAAAAGTGAAGATTCATCCTGGACTCTCCAGTGGAAAAAGTTTGCATACGGAATAAAATCATATCACTCATTCCTTCAAAACAGACTTAATGAGTGCTATGGTTTGAATATGGTTCCCTCCAAAGTTCATGTTGACACTTAATCCCCAATGTGATGGTACTGAGAGGTGGGGCCTTTAAGAGGTGATTGGATCATGAAGGCTCTATGCCCATGAATGAATGGATTCATGGATTCATCATGGAAAACTAGCTGCTTTTTTTTTTTTTTTTTTTTTGAGACAGCCTTGTTCTGTTACCCAGGCTGGAGTGGGGTGGCACAATCTTGGCTCACTGTAACCTCCACAATTCTCGTGCCTCAGCCTCTCAAGTGGCTGGGATTACAGGCATGCATCAAGTCCAGCTAATTTTTGTATTTTTAGTAGAGACAGGGTTTCGCCATGTCGGCCAGGTTGGTGTTGAACTCCTGACCTCAAGTGATCCACCCACCTCAGCCTCCCTAAGTGTTGGGATGACAGGGGTGAGCCACTGAGCCCGGCCAGAACTGGCGGTTTTATAAGAAGAGGAAGAGAGACCTGAGCTAGCATGTGAGCATGCTCAGCCTCCCCACCATGTGATGCCCTGTATTGCCCTCAGAACTCTGCAGAGTCCCCCCCAGCAAGAAGGTCCTCATCAGATGTGGCCTCTCAACCTTGGACTTCCTAATTGAAAGAAATAAATTCCTTTTCTTTATAAATTAGGTATATTTAGTTTCAGTTTCAGGTATTCTCTCATAAGCAATAGAAACCAGACTAAGGTCATGAGCACTCACTCTGTACCCATTCTGCAACACAGAAGTGGGAGTAATTGTCAGGTGGTTCCTTGTCTCAAGGAGCTCCCCCTATAGAGAGGAGCCAGAGAGACAAATCAAGGACTATCATACAGCAAACTGATGTTCAGCCCCCTGGATACGTCATTTAGGAGTACTTTCAGCAGCAAGTAGGAGAGTTACTGTGGCTAAAATAGGGTCATTTACCTTGACCATACTCTCATGCCTGTCATCTGATGATGGCAGAAAGGCTGCCCTAACTCCAGGTATCACATGTACAGTCAAAGCAGGAAGAAAGGAAAAAGGACATGGATCATTAGCTATATTTTCCTATTGAGGAAAGCAAAAGACTTCCCAGAAGCTCCAACACATTTGGTTACAGCTCATTGGTTAGAACTATGTCACATGGCAACCCAGGCTGCCAGGGAGGTTGCAAACATGAGTATCTCACCTAAGGCTAAGCCGACTAACAAAATGAAGGTTCCATTAGCACAAAAGGTACTGGATATTGAGTATGCAGTTAACAGTGCATGGAAGAAATGCAAATTAGTCAGGTGCAGTGACTCATGCCTGTAATCCCAGTGCTTTGGGGCCTGAGGTGGGAGAATCACTTGAGGTCAGGAGTTCGAGACCAACATGGTGAGACCCCATCTCTACTAAAAAAGTAGCCAGGTGTGGTGGCGGGTGCCTGTAATCCCAGCTACTCGGGAAGCTGAGGCAAGAGAATCACTGGAACCTGGGAGGTGGAGGTTGCAGTGAGCTGAGATTGTGCCACTGCACTCCAGCCTGGGTGACAGAGCAAGATTCCGTCTCTCTCTATATATATAATTTTTTTTCTAATGCTCCGTCACCCACCCACCAGCCTGGGTGACAGAGCAAGATCTTGTTTCTAAAAAAGGAAATAAAGAGGTATCAGTGGCCTCACTAAGATGGTGGCAATGACCACCTTTTACTCCACAAATATATAATGACCTACAACATGTTGGGCACTAAGGATAAAAAGGTGAACAAAAATAAGACTGCTTCTGTCATCATAGTCTTTATATCCTGGTCAGAAAGATGGACATTAATCAAATAATTAGGTAGGCAAATAAATTTAGACAATGAATGTAATGGATGATGCACGGGTCTAAGAGGCAATGAGGCTTTATAAAAGGACAACTTGACTTAGCTTGGGGCAAGAAAGGATTCCCTAAAAAGTGATGCTTTGGACTGAGATCTGAAGGATGAGTAGGAGCTGCTAGGCAAGGTAGACTACAAATTCAAGAGCTGACCAGCATGGTGGCTCATGCCTGTAATCCCAGCACTTTGGGAGGCCAAGGCGGGGATTGCTGGAACCCAAGAGTTCAAGACCAGCCTAGGCTACGTAAGGATATATCATCTCTATAAAAAATAAAAAGTTAGCCAGGTGTAGGAGCACAACTGTGTCGTCCCAGCTACTTGGGAGGCTGAGGTGGGAGGATCACTTGGTCCCAACCAGTTGAGGTTCCAATAAGCCATTGTGCCACTGTACTCCAGGCTGGGGGACAAAGTGAGATCCTGTCTCTCCCCCCGCCCCCCAAAAAAAGCATGGCATGCATGGAGTGTGCACAAAATGAAAAAATGAGAGGGAAGTATAAGATGAGGCTGGAAAGGTAAGTAGGGACTAGACTATAACCGAATTGAAGAACTACTAGGTGATGAAATTGCAAGGACATACTCAAGGTAGTAGAAATGATGTATAAAGGAAAGAGATATATTATACATGATTCTCAGATTTTTAGCTTCTGCAACTGGTATAAGAAATAAAGAGAGGCTGGGCACGGTGGCTCACGCCTGTAACCCCAGCACTTTGGAGGACAAGGCAGGTGGATCACCTGAGGTCAGCAGTTTGAGACCAGCCTGGCCAATGTGGTGAAACCCCGTCTCTACTAAAAACACAAAAATTAGCCGGGCATGGTGGTGGGCACTTGTAATCCCAGCTACTCAGGAGGCTGAGGCAGGAGAATCACTTGAACCCAGGAGGCAGAGGTTGCAGTGAGCCGGGATCACATCATTGTACTCCAGCCTGGGTGACAAGAGCAAAACTCCATCTCAAAAAAAAAAAAAAAGAAAGAAAGAAAGAAATAGACCAGGCTGGGCACAGTGGCTCACACCTGTAATCCCAGTACTTTAGGAGGCTCAGGTGGGGGGATCACTTGAGGTCAGGAGTTCCAAACCAGCCTGGCCAACGTGGTGAATCCCTATCTCCACTAAAAATACATAAATTAGCTGGGCGTGGTGGTGCACACCTGTAATCCCAGCTACTTGGGAGGCTGAGGCAGGAGGATCACTTGAACCCGGGGGCAGAGGACGGAGGTTTCAGTGAGTCGAGATCACACCACTGCACTCCAGCCTGGGTGACACAGTGAGACTTCATCTCCAAAAAAAAAAAAGCCAGGTGTAGTGGCTAACACCTGTAATCCCAGCACTTTGGGAGGCTGAGGCAGGTAGATCACGAGGTCAGATCAAGACCATCTTGGCTAACACGGTGAAACCCCATCTCTACTAAAAAAAACACAAAAAATTAGCCGAGCATGGTAACAGACGCCTATAGTCCCAGCTACCGGGGAGGCTGAGGCAGGAGAATGGTGTGAACCCGGGAGGTGGAGCTTGCAGTGAGCCGAGATCGTGACACTACACCTCCAGCCTCGGTAAAGAGCTAAGACTCCATCTCAAAAAAAAAAAAAAAAAAAAAAAAAAAAAAAAAAAAAAAAAAA
>NC_045442.1:32248-52563 GCF_002776525.5 Piliocolobus tephrosceles
CAAAAAATTAGCCGAGCATGGTAACAGACGCCTATAGTCCCAGCTACCGGGGAGGCTGAGGCAGGAGAATGGTGTGAACCCGGGAGGTGGAGCTTGCAGTGAGCCGAGATCGTGACACTACACCTCCAGCCTCGGTAAAGAGCTAAGACTCCATCTCAAAAAAAAAAAAAAAACCCGGAAAAAAAAAAAAAAACCAAAAAAAAAAAAAAAAAGAGGCCGGGGGCAGTGGCTCACACCTGTAATACCAGCACTTTGGGAGGGCAAGGTGGGCAGATCATGAGGTCAAGGGACTGAGACTATCCTGGCCAAAATGGTGAAACCTCGTCTCTACTAAAAAAAAACAAAAATTAGCTGGGTGTGGTGGTGCGTGCCTGTAGTCCCAGCTACTCAGGAGGCTGAGGCAGGAGAATCGCTTGAACCCGGGAGGTGGAGGTTGCAATGAGCCGAGATCACACAATTGCACTCCAGCCTGGCTGACGAGAGAAACAGGAAGGAAGGGAGGGAGGGAAAGAGGAAGGGAGAGAGAGAAGGAGGGAGGGAGAAAGAAAGGAAGGAACCACTGGGCACAGTGGCTCACACCTGTAATCCCAGTACTTTGGAAGGCCAAGATGGGTGGACTGCTTGAGGCCGGAGTTCCAGACCACCCTGGCCAACACGGTGAAATCCCATCTCCACTAACAATACAAAAATGAGCGGGGTGTGGTGGCACACGCCTGTAATACCAGCTATTTGGGAGGCTAGGCAGGAGAATCGCTTGAACCCGGGAGGCAGAGGTTGCAATGAGCCGAGATTGCGCCACTGCACTCCAGCCTGGCGAAAAAGCAAGACTCATCACAAGAAAAAAAAAGAAAAGAAAAGAAAAAAGAAATAAATGTAACACTTTAAACCACAGGAGACAGAATCCAAAAATACTATGTAGTTGGCTGGATGGCCAAGGGTAAGGAATAAATTCAAGAGTGACACATAAATTTCCGGTTTAAGCAATGGGTAGATGTATTATTTAGCTCTAGTGAACGCTGGAGACAGAGTGGGTATAGGAGTATAGAAAGTTAATTAAAAAAAAAAAAAAAAAGAAAGTTAATTAATTTAGGTTTAGGAACATAAAGGTTGGTGTGTCTGTAGCCAGTACGTCTAGTATTCTTGAGGCAGATCCCAGTGAGAAAAAGATTTGGGTATTATTAGCATATACTCAATGACTGGAGCCATAGGAGTGATTAGATCTATCTATACATATCTATACTTCTATATTCCTGTATTAATTGACTCCTTGCTTCGAGAAAAGAAATTAAATAATTTTTTTTTTTAGTAAAATAGAGACGAAGTCTCACTATGTTGCCCGGGCTTGTTTTAAACTCCTGAGCTCAAGTGATCTTCCTGCCTTGGCCTCCCAAAGTGCTGGGATTACAGACGTAAGTCATTGTGCCTGGCCCATCTAAATCTTTTTTTTTTTTTTTTTTTTTTTTTTGACACAAACCCACTTTATTCAGCATTTCCAGCCCACACACTGGGTAGGTCAAACTCACAGACATCGCACGAAAGGCTGGGGACTTGGAAGTGCTGAAAGGCTTCATCTGGAAACAGGCACTGCTCACAAGCCCAGCTGTACCCAAATCTCAACATCTGCCTCCATCTATGTCCCTGACTTTGCAATCTTGTCCCCAGTGCTGAGTTTCTGTCCACTAATTTATCTACACACAAGGATGCTGCAGACAACTGAGCTACTGCTACGAGCTTTGCAAAATTCAACTACTAAAGGAAATGGGAAGAGAGAAAGAGCCAGAGAGAACGGCAAGATGAGACACCATGGCAGGACCTGGAGAGGCTAAATGGGGTTTGCCACCTGCCAGTCCCCTCACCCAGGGAAACGGAGAGAGTTCCTTCTGCAGAGGCAGGTGGAGCACAGGGAGGGCTCCTGGGAGACACAGAAGCAGGGTGGGGGCCAGGAAGGGGGACGTGGACAGAGCCACACTGATAACGCTGGGTGGGGCCCACGCCCACCTCAAGAGGAGGGCCGCTTCCTCAGGAGGCATCAAGGTGCAATCGTCTTCCTTTCTCTTCCCTGAAGCCCTGAGTTCCAGCCTTCACAGAGCCTCATGTGCGTTCTTCTTTCTGGATGCTAACCCCAAATTTGACACTCAACGGTGCACCTCAGGTACCTGCCAAGGATCTGTGGGCCCGCATGGAAGGTGCAGGGTCTGGGTCCCTGGATGACAAGGTGAAGGGCAGATGGGTGACCAAGGAAGGGCATGGCCCAGAGCTGCCGGGACTCATGGAGGATGGGCTGTGGCCAGGACTTCAGGAAGGGTCAGGCACAGGTCAGAAGGATCCTCAGGTCCAGCCTCTACCAGGAGGTGTTTGCAGCCCCCAAAACACTCACACCTCAGAGTAAAGGATAGAGACATTGTTGAAACACACAACTATATAAATGGACCCAAGGCTGGGCGCCTTCCACACTTCCCTGACAGCCACACGCTGACACTTCCCAGGGAGATGAGGATCCATCCTCCTGCCTCCAGCTCTGGGACTGCCGCGGGTTGGCGCCATCACTGCAGCAGCATGCTGAGGCCCAGGTTCCGGTGCTTTGTCTCAGCAGTGATCTGAGCGAGAAGCCCCTCCCTGAGGAGCCCCTCCTCCTTCTTAGCCTCCTGCAGGAAGTGCTCCTCCTCCTCCACAAAGAAGGCCCGCAGCTTCTTGTAGTTGGTCAGTCCTTCTTCCTATGGTCCATCACGTGTCCCTTCCACACTGCAGCGGCTGACTCCGCCTGGTCATGCAGGTCCCGGGCGTCATTCAAGTTCTTTCTCATGATTTCCACAGACTCCTTGTTCTCCTTGCCGCACAGCACCTTCCTCCAGCGCGGCTCCCACTCGGGTGGCTCGAGGCCCGCAGCCAGGCGACAGGCGGCGCAGAGCGGGCCGGCGTCAGTGCGGCACAGCAGCTGCAGCTAGGCCTCGCTGGCCCGGCCATTGCGCGCCGGCGCCACGGTCACCGCCTCGAGCGCCAGAAGGCGGCGGCTACGCGGGAGCCGGCCAGGCTCCACGGCGTGCTGCCAGCAGTCGTTGGCGCACTCGGGGCACGTGAAGGGCCCATCCTCCTCGGCCCAGAAGCACACCACGCACGCCCAACAGAAGCGGTGGCCGCAGTCGGCGCCCACCGACTCTCAGGGCGCGCGCTGGCACAGCCTCGGCAGGGCCCGCAGGGAGCGCCAGGGCTGCGGGCGGCAGGGTCAGCAAGGGTGCGGGAGCGCCTGGCGGACGGAGACCAGGACGATGACGCCAACGCCAACGCCGGGGACGCTCATCTAAATCTTAAAATGGTTAAAAAAAAAAAAAAAAAAGTAATTTTTAATACCACCTTTTAAATTTTATTTATTTATTTTGGAGACAGGGTCTCACTCTTTCGCCCAGGGTGGAGTGCAGTGGCATGATTATTGCTCACTGTAGCCTCGACCTCCCGGACTCAAGAAATGCTTCTCACCTCAGCCTCCTCAGTAGCTTGGACCACAGGTGTGTCCCACCACATCTAGGCAATTTTTTTATTTGTTGTAGAGACAGATTCTCGCTATGCTTCCCAGGCTGCTTTTGAATGCCTGGCCTCAATAAATTTTCCTGTCTTGGCTTCCCAAGACAGGAAACATCCTTTTATTATTCATTTATATTTAAGAGATGGGATCTTGCTCTGTTGCCCAAGCTACAGTGCAATGGCAAAATCATAGCTCATTACAACCTCAAAATACTGGGCTAAGAGATCCTCCCACCTCAGCCTCCTGAGTAGCTAGAATTATAGGCATCAACCATGGCAGCCGGCTCAAAAGTATCCCTTTAAATAGGAAGCTTAATTAATACAATTTCCATAATACATTTTAAAATGTTTAATTCATGCATAAGACTCCCTTTAAAAATATATCTACTATATAAATGAAATGCCCATGCTAGTCTCAAATCCCTGGGCTCAAGTAGTCTTTCTGCCCTGGCCTCCCAAAGTGCTGGGATAACAGGCATGGGCCACCACACCTGGCTAATACTTTTTTTTTTTAATTTACTTTTTCTTCACCAAAAGCAGGTACTTGAAATACCACTTCTTAAAAGCAGGACAATATATGTACGTAAGTATGTGTGCATATGTACGTAGGTACAAAATTATGCTAGTAAGTAGCACAACTGAGATTTAAACCCCAATCTGACTCCCAAGTCTGTGCTATTAATCACTATGTTTTTCCTCCATGAAAAATACGTAGAGTAAGAATCAGATCTGTAAGGAATACTAATATTTAAAGTACAGACAAGAATACAAAAAGACCTCAGCAGAAACTGGGAAAGGTTAGCCAAATAAGAAAATAAATTTGGCGGGCGCGGTGGCTCAAGCCTGTAATCTCAGCACTTTGGGAGGCCGAGACGGGCGGATCACGAGGTCAGGAGATCGAGACCATCCTGGCTAACACAGTGAAACCCCGTCTCTACTAAAAAATACAAAAAAACTAGCCGGGCGAGGTGGCACGCGCCTCTAGTCCCAGCTACTCGGGAGGCTGAGGCAGGAGAATGGCATGAACCCAGGAGGTGGAGCTTGCAGTGAGCCGAGATCCGGCCACTGCACTCCAGCCTGGGCGACAGAGCAAGACTCCGTCTCAAAAAAAAAAGAAAATAAATTTGCGTGGTTATCATATAACACAAGTTAAGAAAAATATTTCCAGAGAAGAAACATCTAACTTTTGAAAAAAAGTTATAAACAATATACTTTAAATAAGCTGGACCGTTTTTCATAGTGAATTTTTCAATTGCAACACAGGATTTTTTCTCATGCCTGTAATCCCAGCACTTTGGGAGGCTGAGGTGGGAGGACTGCTTGAGGCAAAGAGTTCGAGACCAGCCTCGGTAATACAAGGAGATCCTTTCTCTACAAAAAATAAAAAGTTAGCCAGGTGTGGTGGCGCATGCCTGTAGTCCCAGCTGGTTGGGAGGCTGAGGTGGAAGAACGACTTGAGCCTAGGAGATTGAGGCTGCAGTGAGCCATAATCACACCACTGCACTTCAGCAATGAAGTGCAATCTTACTCTGGGTGACAGAGTAAGATCCTGTCTCAAAAAAAAAAGAACACAGGGTTTTTTTTTACTTGACAATTTGTCCTAAGAGGAACATACTACATTCATGGTATCAGTGATGGTTTCCAGTCTCCAACTTTTGAATATATTTTTTTTCCAAATGTGTGTGTGTGTGTGTGTTCCTCTCTTCGTGAGAGAGACAGACTGTTTAATGATTCATTCATTCATTCAGAGAGGGGGTTCTTGCTGTGTTGCCTGGGGCTTAATCAATCCTCCCGCCCCAACCTCCTGAGTAGCTGGGATTACAGGTGTACCACCAAAACCAGCTTTTTAGAATTTAGAAGGCATTTGTTGCTGGGGGAAGCCAAGTAAAACTTGACTTTTTACAAGTAAATGACAATTTAAAAATAAAAAAAAAGAAACTATTCAGGTTCTCTGGTTAATCCATAAAAAACCATATAACTCGTAATGAGATACTACTAGTACTTTCTACCTAAATAGCAGTCACCCAGCAGAATGGAGAATTCCATTCTCCAAATCACAGAAACAGATTACTCTTATTATTATTATTACTACTATTATTTTTGAGACAGAGTCTTGCTTTGTCGCCCAGGTAGGCTGGAGTGCAGTGGAGTGATCTTTGATCACTGCAAGCTCTGCCTCCCAGGTTCACACCATTCTCTTACCTCAGCCTCCTGAGTACCTGGGAGTACAGATGCCCGCCACTACGCCTGGCTAATTTTTTGTATTTTTTGGTACAGACAGGGTTTCACTGTATTAGCCAGGATGCTCTCGATCTCCTGACCTGGTGATCTGCCCGCCTCGGCCTCCCAGAGTACTGGGATTAAAGGCGTGAGCCACCGCCCCTGGCCTGATTATTGTCCACTGAAAGGGGAATTCTCCCCTAGCCTTTGTAGCAAGGCAATTTCTTCAAGATTAAAAGTAGCTTCTGCAAGACAACTGCTACTGAATGTTTTAAAGCAACAAAAAGAAAGGTAAATCAATTACCTTCTACCACTCTTTCACTATTTAGCATCTATCTGTTTATAGAGGACTTTATTTTATTTTATTTATTTTTTTTGAGACGGAATCTCGCTCTGTCTCCCAGGCAGGAGTTCAGTGGCATGATCTTGGCTTACTGCAACCTCTGCCTCCCGGGTTCACGTCATTCTCCTGCCTCATCCTCCCAGGTAGCTGGGACTACAGGTGCCCACCACCACGCCTGGCTAATTTTTGTATTTTTTAGTAGAGATGGGGTTTCACCATGTTAGCCAGGATTGTCTCGATCTCCTGACCTCGTGATCTGCCCACCTCGGCCTCTCAAAGTGCTGGGATTACAGGCGTGAGCCATGGCCCCCAGCCTTTATTGTTTTAAGAGATAGGTTTGCTGGGAGCGGTGGCTCACACCTGTAATCCCAGCCCTTTGGGAGGCCGAGGCGGGCAGATCACGAGGTCAGGAGATTGAGACCATCCTGGCTAACATGATGAAACCCTGTCTCTATTAAAAATATAAAAAATTACCCGGGCGTGGTGGTGGGCGCCTGTAGTCCCAGCTATATGGGAAGCTGAGGCAGGAGAATGGCGTGAACCTGGGAGGCGGAGCTTGCAGTGAGCAGACGGCGCCACTGCACTACAGCCTGGGCGACAGTGAAACTCTGTCTCAAAAAAAAAAAAAAAAAAGAGGCAGGGTCTCACTTTGCACCCAGGCTGGAATGCAGTGTCATGTTCATAGTTCACTGCAACCTCTAACTCCTGGGCTCGAGCAATCCTCTTGCCTCAGCCTCCCAAGTAGACAGGAATACAGGAACATGCCACCACACCTGGCTAATTTTTTTTTTTTTTTTTGGAGACAGAGTCTTGCTTTGTTGCCCAGGATGGAGTGCAATGGCGCGATCTCGGCTCACTGCAACCTCCACCTCCCAGGTTCAAGTGATTCTTGTGCCTCAGCCTCCCAAATAGCTGGACTACAGTTGTGCACCACCACACCTGGCTAATTTTTTGTATTTTAGTGGACACCAGGTTACACCATGTTGCACAGGGTGGTCTTGAACTCCTGAGCTCAGGCAATTCACCTGCCTCGGCCTCCCAAAATGCTAGGATTACAGGCGTGAGTCACTGCAGCCGACCCTGGCTAATTTTTAACTTTTTATAGAGACGGTGTCTCATTATGCTGCCTCAAGTGATCCTCCCACATCAGCCTCCCAAAGTGCTAGAATTATAGGCATGCCTGGCCTATACTGGACATTTAAACATCAAAGCTAATGCTATACAATTATTAAAATGACACTGGGGAAGACAGTAACTCTGAGTCTCTAGTTCCCACATAACACATATCAACTACGATAACAAAACTAAAAATCCACAGACAACACATGTAACAAGTAAGTGACAAAATGGTCTCATGATTTCCAAAACATGAGCAAAGGCTGGGCGCGGTGGGTCATGCCTGTAATCCCAGCACTGTGGGACGGTGGATCACCTGAGGTTGAGAGTTCGAGACCAGCCTGACGAACATGTAGAAACCCTGTCTCTACTAAAAATACAAAAAAAAAATTAGCTGGGCATGGTGGTGGTGCATGCCTGTCATCCCAGCTACTTGGGAGACTGAGGCAGGAGAATCACTTGAACCCGGGAGGCAGAGGTTGTGGTGAGCCAAGATCCTGCCATTGCACTCTAGTCTGGGCAACAAGAGCAAAACTCCTCAAAAAAAAAAAAAAAAAAAGAGCAGGGAAGGATAAATTCTTTTATCTATGTGGGGGAATTTGCTAGTCCTAAGAACAGGCGATTCAGGGACCTAGTCTTTCAGGTCTGCCATCTTGAAAACTTAATGAAAAGCTACCTGGAAGGCGTATTCTCAAACAAATTGTTGACAACAGCAGCTGAACCTGGGAGGATTTTTATATACTTGAGGGTGATTATGAGGAGCCAGAGTTAAGGTCTGCGGGGACTGGAGCAAGCTGGGCCCTATATGAACTTTCTAAACTAACAGCCAATGCTCACTTTCTGGGACAAAGCCCCATACTGAGGAGAAACTGCTGGACAGAGGATCTAAACTAAGGATGCCAAGAATAACAGGATCAAAGAAAAAAAAAAAAAACAGAGAAAAGTGAGGAAAGACACAGCTAGAGCTCAGAAAGTAGACCTTTTTTAAAAAACAGCTTTACTCAGATATAATTTACAGACTATATTTTAAGCACTAACAAAAATAACAGAAGCAGCAGCTCTAGAGCTGTGATGCCAGAAGTATTCTCACCAATGCCTTCCCATCTACAGTTCAAAAAGTTTAACTTAATCTAAAAATGAGCAACAGAAAAGATCACACTCAACTCTCACAGAAAGTAGTTAGGAAGGAAAAAAAGAAGCAGCAGCAGAATAAGCTGGGAGCAGTGGCACATGCCTGTAATCCCAGTTACTCAGGAGGCTGATGAGAGAGGATCCCTTAAGGCCAGGAGTTAGAGGCTGCAATGTGCAATTAATGTGTCTGTGAATAGCCAAGGCACTCCAACACTGGCAACATGGCGGGACCCTGTCTCTTAAAAAAAAAAATTTTTGGCAGACACGGTGGCTGATGCCTGTAATGCCAGCACTTTGGGAGGCCTAGGTGGGCGGATCATTTGAGGTCAAGAGTTCTAGACAGCCTGGCCAACATGGTGAAACCCCATCTCTACTAAAAATACAAAAATTAGCTGGGCGTGGTGCCGGTGCCTGTAATCCCAGCTACTCTGGAGGTTGAGGCAGGAGAATTGCTTGAACCTGGGAGGCAGAGGTCGCAGTGAGCTGACATCATACTACTGCACTCTAGCATGGGCCACAGAGATTGACTCCGTCTCACAAAAATAAAAATAAAAATAAAAAAGCAGACTATCTCCACCAATAAAGTGATCTAGAAAAGCTTATCCACAAAACAAATAAAAGCATATCATTTTGAATGAACTCAAACAAACATATATGGCTGGGCACGGTGGCTCATGCCTATAATCCCAGTCCTTAGGAAAGCTGAGGCAGACAGATCACTTGAGGTCAGCAGTTCGAGACCAACCTGGCCAACATGGTGAAACCCCATCTCTACTAAATATACAAAAATTAGCCAGGTATGGTGGTACATACCTGTAATCCCAGCTACTCTGGAGGCTGAGGCATAAGAATCACTTGAACGTAAGAGGAGGAGGTTGCAGTGAGCCGAGATCTTGCCACTGCACTCCAGCCTGGGTGATAAGAGTGAAACTGCGTCTCAAAAAAAAAAAAAAAAAAAAAAAGAAATAAAATAAAATATACAGATAAATTATATATCGGCTGGGCACAGTGGCTCTCGCCTGTAATCCCAGCACTTTGGGAAGCAGAGGCAAGTGGATTGCTTGAGCTCAGGATTAAGAGCAGCCTGGGCAACTTAGAGAGATCCCATCTCTACAAAAATGAAACTTAGCCAGGCATGGTAGCACGCACCTGTGGTCTCAGGTACTCAGGAGGCTGAGGTGGGAGGATCACTTGAACCTGGAAGGTGAAGGCTGCAGTGAGCCAAGATCATGCCACTGCACTCCAGCCTGGGTGACAAAGACCCCATCTCAGAAAAAAAAAAAATATATATATAAAATATATATATTAAATACATAAATAATACATAAAAGTTTTTAAAATTATATATATACACACACAAACACAGATTCTTTTTTTTTTTTTTTTTTTTTTTTTAGAGAAAGGGTCATACTCAGCTGGGTGCGGTGGCTCACACCTGTAATCCCAGCACTTTGGGAGGCCAAGGCGGTCAGATCACGAGGTCAGGAGTTTGAGACCAGCCTGACCAATATGGTGAAACCCTGTTTCTACTAAAAGTACAAAAACTAGCAGGGTGTAGTGGCACACAGCACATGTAGGCTGAGGCAGGAGAATCGCTTGAACCCAGGAGGCAGAGGTTGCAGTGAGCCGAGATTGTACCACTACACTCAAGCCTGGGCAATAGAGGGAGACTCTCAAAAAAAAAAAAGTCCTGGGTGACTCTATCACCCAGGATAGAGTACAGCGTCATGATCATAGCTCATTGTAACCTCTAGCTCCTGGACTCATAAAGTTCTCCCACTTCAGCCTCCCAAGTAGCTGGGACTACAGGCACACACCACCACCTCTGGCTAATTTTTAAATTTTTTGTAGAGACAGGGTCTCGCTACGTTGCCCAGGCTTGTCTTGAACTCCTGGGCTCAAGCAATCCTCCTGACTTAGCTCCTAGAGTGCTGAGATTACAGGTGTGAGCCACTATGCCTGCTGAAAGAAAAAATTTTAATGCTATGGTGAAGAATAAAAATCAAATTAAGAAAAACTTTTCAGTTTTTCAATGAGATAAAATAACTCAAGAAAGAAGTAGAAATAAAAGATAACTTCACAAACGAAGACTATATGAGAAAGAGTAAAAGATCAAATAAACACAACAGATTTCTTAAAAATGGGAAATTTTGAGGCATGTGTAGTGGTGCATGCCTACAGTCCCAGCTATAGGAGCTCAAAGCTATCAAGTGCCATGATTACATCTGTGAATAGCCACTGCACTCCCATGTGGGCAACACAGCACGATCCTATCTCTTAAAAAAAAGAGAAATTTTGAAAACTGAATAAGGAAAAAGATGAAAAAGATTAGATGTGACAAAGGAGATTCGAAAAAGAGAGCCAACATATGCACAACAAGAGTCCTTAAAGAAGAAAACCAAAGCAACTGGAAAACCAAACGCTAAAAATTGTAATTCAAGAAAATTTTGATGAAACTTTTAAAAAATACATATGAAACTACAAATTGAAAGCGCACACTGAGTACCCAGAAAAACTGACAAAAAACACCACAAAAATATATTCTAGTAAAACCACTGATTTTTAAAGGAAATCACTTAGAAAAAAGATTTTAAGAAAATCACATATAAAGAAAAAAGATTAGACTGGCATCTCACTTTTTATAGCGATGCTTTGTTTCAAAAACTGTAAAGTAAGATACTTAAGACAATGAAGGAAAGAAAATGTGAACCAAGAATTTTATATACAGCCAAAATAATTTTCAGGTATAAAGTCACATATAAGATATTATCAGCCGGGCGCAGTGGCTCAAGCCTGTAATCCCAGCACTTTGGGAGGCTGAGGCGGGCGGATCACAAGGTCAGGAGGTCAAGACCATCCTGGCTAACACGGTGAAACCCCGTCTCTACTAAAAATACAAAAAAATTAGCCGGGCGCGGTGGCAGGCGCCTGTGGTCCCAGCTACTCGGGAGGCTGAGGCAGGAGAATGGCGTGGGCCTGGGAGGCAGAGCTTGCAGTGAGCTGAGATCCGGCCACTGCACTCCAGCCTGGGTGACAGAGCGAGACTCCGCCTCAAAAAAAAAAAAGATATTATCAATAGGCAGTACTGTTTCCATAAGTCCTTTCTCAGGAATCTACCCAATAACAAGTCACAAACAACAAAAATGACTGGAGACACTGACATAAGAACTGATGGCACTGATTATTGGTGGATGTTAGCATCACAAAAAGAACTAGACACATATATCTCCTGCCAGAAGCACACCACCTATGAAGCAGTTCTGCCCTAAACAAACAAACAAACAAATCTGAATATTCAGAAAATATAGAAGACAGAGGAACATGTTAAATGACATCATGGGGAAGCAATACTCTAGATTTATGACAATGTAGTTTCTTAAACAAAAAAAGCTATAAAAAATACATAAAGGAGAAATCTATATATTAAAAGCAACTTAATAATCACACAATGTAAAAATCTTATTTGGACCCAGATTCAAGAAAACAAACAATACAAGAAAATAAATATTTCTAAGACAACTGATAATGTAAAATTAATATTTTGAAATATTAATTTTTTAGAAGGGATAACAGTATTGTTGGTTTTTTTTTTAAATCCTTTTCTTTTAGAGATACATATCCAAACATTTATGGATATAATAATATGATATCTAGGGTTTGCATCAAAATAATTCTGAAAAAGGAGGTAGGTTAGCATATAGATAAAATAATTATTGAAGCTGGAGGATGAATACATAGGGGTTCCTTACGTGATTCTATCAACTTTTGTACGTGTTTGACATTTTCTATAAAAGGTTATTTCTTTTTTTTTTTTTTTGAGACAGAGTCTCACTCTGTCATCCAGGCTGGAGTGAGTGGCATGATCTCAGCTCACCGCAACCTCCAACCCTGGGTTCAAGCGATTCTCCTGCCTCAGCTCCCTGAGCAGCTGGGATTACAGGCACCCACCACCACACCGGCTAATTTTTATATTTTTAGTAGAGATGGGGTTTCACCATGTTGACCAGGCTGGTCTTGAATTCCTGACCTCAGGCAATCCACCTGCTTTGGCCTCCCAAAGTGCTGGATTACAGCCGTGAGCCACCGCACCCAGCCAAAAGATATTTTTTGAGAAAGAAAAAGACACATGGATTTAGTATTCTGATTTAGTAATTTAATAAAAATTTGCAGTTTTATAACACAACTCTAAAATATTACCCTCTCTTACCCATAGAAATTCATTTTGTTTCAACTTTTATATTTTCCAGATCACATTTTCAAAGTCTTAAAAAAAAAAATGATAACATCTGATAGAGGTCAGGTGTGATGGCTCACACCTGTAATCCCAGCACTTTGGCAGGCTACAAGGCCGGGGTGGGGTCGGGGGGGGGAATTCCTTGAGCCCAGGAGTTCAAGACCAGCCTGGGCTACATGGTGAAATCTCATCTCTACAAAATATGCAAAAAATTAGCTGGGCATTGTGGCACGTGCCTGTAGTCCCAGCTACTCAAGAGGCTGGGGTGGGAGAATCACCTGAGCCCAGGAAGTCAAGAATGCAGTGAGCCATGATTGTCCCACTGTACTCCAGCCTGGGCATAACAGGGAGACCCTGTCTCAAGACAAACAAACAAAACTGATAACATCTATCCTGACTTACCAGGTCACAGGATTACAGGTGTGAGCCACCACACCCAGCCTTACAACTCAATTTTGAGAATGACTATGAAATCTGGTCCACAAAGGACAATATAATTTTCGTTCAGTGATTCACCCCCATAATTTCAATTAGAGAAAGCATGAAAAAAAGACTTACCTGTCTTATGTGTGGATTCATGGCCATTTCAGTTACATTCTTTTTGGTCTCACAGAAAATAATAGCCCTCCTTTCAGACCCACTATAGACTTGAAGGACATCTCCAATAACTGCCGGCCTCTGAGACCAATGACACTGGATGGCCAAATGCTTTGAAGAAAGAAAATATCACAGTATTTGTTTCATTAAAATTATTTTAAAATACTTCTCTTGTGTAGTTTTTCTATCCGGTCACAAATTAGCCTTCCTGGGAGACTGTAAGACAAAGACTCTCCTCAGCAGCACTTAAAAACAATATAGTAAATGGCCATCAATAAACTGATGAAAGAATAAACAAACTGCAGTATATTCAAACAGAATACCATTCAGCAATTAAAAGAAACTAACTACTGATATACATGGAACAATATGAACCTTAAAAAAAATGCCGAATGGCCGGGCGCGGTGCCTCAAGCCTGTAATCCCAGCACTTTGGGAGGCCGAGACGGGCGGATCACGAGGTCAGGAGATCGACACCATCCTGGCTAACACGGTGAAACCCCGTCTCTACTAAAAAATACAAAAATCTAGCCGGGCGAGGTGGCGGGCGCCTGTAGTCCCAGCTACTCTGGAGGCTGAGGCAGGAGAATGGCGTAAACCCGGAAGGCGGAGCTTGCAGTGAGCTGAGATCCAGCCAATGCACTCCAGCCCCGGCAACAGAGCGAGACTCCGTCTCAAAAAAAAAAAAAAAAAAAAAAATGCCGAATAAAGTCTTAACAGAAAATGAGCACACACAGTATAATTTCATTTATATGAAGTTCCAGAACAGGCAAAACCAATCAATTGCAGAAGAAAAATCAGAACACTGGTTGTCTCTGAACCGGGGATACCGACTGGGAAGGGGCATGAGGGAACTTTCTAGGATGATGGCAATATTGATATGGTGATAAGGGTTTGGGTTACACACATATGAATTTTTCAAAAATAGGCAAATGTACACAAGATTTTGCATTTCATTGTACATAATAAAAATTATAATATGAATGAACCTCAAAAACATTACGCTAAATGAATGAAATGACATAAAAAGTCACATATGGTATGATTACATTTACAGTCACGCATTGCTTAATGGCAGGGATACGTTCTGAGAAATGTATTGTTAGGCGGCTTCATCATTATGCAAATATCAGAGCGTACGTACACAAACCTAGGGTATAGCCTACTACACACACCTAGGCTATATGATATGTCCTATCGCTCCTAGGCTACAAACCTAAACAGCATGTTACTGTACTGAACACTGTAGGCAATGGTAAGTATGTGTGTCTCTAAACATATCTAAACACAGAAAAGGTACAGTAAGAACACGGCATAAAAGATAAAAACTGATACACCTGTATAGGACAGCTCCATTATAATCTTATGGGACCACCATCGAATATGTACCACCATATACATGGTCCATCACTGACTAAAACATTGTTATGCAGCACATGACTGTACACGAAATATCCAAAACAGGTATATCCATTGAGACAAAAAGCAGATTAGTGATTGACAGTGGATAAAGAAAGGAGGGAATGGAGGTTGGGTACAGTGGCTCACGCCTGTAATCCCAGCACTTTGGGAGGCCAAGGCCAGCGGATCACCTGAGGTCAGGAGTTCGAGACCAGCCTGGGCAACATGGTGAAACCCCATCTCTACTAAAAATACAAAAACTTAATTGTGGGCACCTGTAGTCCCAGCTATACCCGGGAGGTGGAGGTTGCAGTGAGCCAAGATCACGCCACTGAACTCCAGCCTGGGCAACAGAGCTAAACTCCATCTCAAAAAAAAAAAAAGGAAAAAGGAGGGAATGGGGAGTAACTGCTTACTGGTTGTGGGGTTTCCTTTTGGGGTGATGAAAATGTTTGGAACTAGATAAAAATGATGGCTGTACATTGTAAATGTACTACATGACACTGAATTGTACACTTTAAAATGGTTAGTTTTAGTTACGTGAATTTTACCTCAATTTTAAAAATTGTAAATATGGCACTCTACTTAAAGATATATATAGGCAGGGCATGGTGGCTCACGCCTGTAATCCCAGCACTTTGGGAGGCTGAGGCAGATGGATCACCTGAGGTCAGGAGTTCAAACCAGCCTGGCCAACGTGGTGAAACCCCATCTCTACTAAAATACAAAAATTAGCTGGGCATGGTGGCAGGCGCCTGTAATCCCAGCTACTCAGGAGGCTGAGGCAGGAGAATCGCTTGAACCCGGGAGGCAGAGGTTGCAGTGAGCCGAGACTGTGCTATTGCACTCCAGCCTGGGCGACAAGAAAACAAAAACAAAAACCCAACATGAAAAAACAAGAAAATCCACCACATCTTTGAGTGGTGTTAACAGTACAAAAATAAAAATAAAAACCACAGGGATGCAAATCAACAAAACAGACTATGGGAAACTCATAAGACAAATGAGTTTTTCTGTTGTTTTTTTCTGAGATGGAGTCTCACACTGTCGCCCAGGCTAGAGTTCAGTGGCACGATCTCAGCTCATTGCAACCTCCGCCTCCCGGGTTCAAGCGATTCTCCTTTCTCAGCTTCCCAAGTAGCTGGGACTACAGACATGTGCTACCATGCCTTGCTAATTTTTACATTTTTAGTAGAGACAGGGTTTCACCACATCGGTCAGGCTGGTCTGAAACTCCTGATCTCAGGTGATCTACCGGCCTCGGCCTCCCAAAGTGCTGGGATTACAGGTGTGAGCCACTGTGCCTGGCCAACAAATGAGTTTTTTCAACAGAAAATTGCAAAGAAAAAGAAGGAACTATAGATTATAAAATGTTTAAGACTCATATCAATCAGTAGCAATGTAAGAATTCTATTTGGATCCAGATTCAAACAAACTATTTAAAAAAGACAGCAATGGCAATATGCACACTAGGTATTTAATGATATTAAAGAATTACTAGGCCAGGTGCAGTGGCTCAGGCCTGTAATCCCAGCACTTCGACAGACAGACCAATGCAGGCAGGTCACATGAGGTCATGAGTTCGAGACCAGCCTGGCCAACATGGTGAAAACCTGTCTCTACTAAAAATACAAAAAATTAGCCAGGTGTGGTGGTGGGCGCCTGTAATCCCAGCTACTCGGGAGGCTGAAGCAGAAGAATCGCTTGAACCAGGGAGGCAGAAGTTGCAACGTGCTGAGATTATACCACTGCACTCCAGCCTGGGCAACAAGAGTGAAACTCCATCTCAAAAAAAAAGAAAAAAAAATTACTGTTTTTCTTCTACTGTGATAATGACTCTGGTTTTAAAGAGTCCTTAGTTATCATTTTAGAAATATATACAATTACTTGAAGATGAAATGATGACTGGGATTGTTCCAAATGCAGGGGTGAAGAAAAGATCATTGTTAAAGACTGGTAATAGGTAATGTGTTCTTTATACTGTTCAATCTTTCTATTCAATTTACTATTCAATTTTATATGTTTGAAAATGTCCTTATCAATGTTTTTTTACTGACATATTCTACATTCTTACTGCAAAACTTTCAACCATTACAAAATATACAAAGCTGCTCTTTTAGTCTTATTCTTTTTTTTTTTTTTTGAGACAGTCTCAATCTGTTGCCCAGGCCGGAGTGCAGTGGTACGATCTCAGCTCACTGAAACCTCCATCTCTGTCTCAAAACAACAACAACAACAACAAAACCGCATACCTTTCAGAAGCTTTCTAGTCTCTTCAGAAATAGGAAAATTGGAGAAGGCTCCTTCTTTCCGTTCACGTGTTAAGGTCTGTAAAAATGAAACCAATGGCCTAAATAATATAATTTATATTCAACTCTTCTTCATTTACTGTTTTTAATTTTGTACAGATTCACTTACAAGGAAACTTAGTGGAACACTCTTTTTTTTTCTTTTGTTTTTGAGACAGGGTCCCACTCTGTTGCCTAGGTTGGAGTGCAGTGACACCATTCACAGGTCACTGTGGCCTCAACCGCCGGGCTCAAATCCTTCCCACTTCAGCCTTCCAGGTAGCTAGGACCACAATCGCACACCACCATGCTCACTTAGTTTTTTATTTTTCGTAGAAACAGGGTCTCACCATGTTACCCAGGCTGGTCTGAAACTCCTGGCCTCAAGAAATCCTCTTGGCCAGGCGCAGTGGCTCATGCCTGTAATCTCAGCACTTTGGGAGGCTGAGGCAGGTGGATCACCTGAGGTCAGGAGTTCAAGACCAGCCTGACCAACATGGAGAAACCCTGTCTCTACTAACAATACAAAATTAGCCAGGTGTGGTGGTGCATGCCAATAATCCCAGCCGGGAGGCTGAGGCAGGAGAATCGCTTGAACCCAGGAGGCGGAGGTTGTGGTGAGCCAAGATCACGCCATTGCACTCCGGTCAGGGCAACAACAGAGAAACTCCATCTCAAAAAAAAAACGAAAGAAAGATCCTCCTGCCTTGGCCTCCCAAACTGCTGGGATTACAAGCATAAGCCACTATGCCCAGCCAAAAAGGTTATTTATTAATCCAAATCACACAGATGTAGACAAAATTATAAAGATTAACACAAGCCCATAAACTAAGCTAAAAGAAATTACACAATGAGGAATGTAAAAGTTTTTCTGAAAATAAGTTAAAAATTTATTCTATAGCTTTTGAAAGCTTTTTTTATTTAGGTTGCTAATACAAGAGAAAGTTACTGTAAGCTTGAAGATTTCCTTAACATATATACAGGTTAGCATGATATCATTTAACATTTATTGAAAACTCTGTACACTAATGTGCACATAGAACAAAAACAGTATGTCTACCCAGTAAGTTTTACTGTTCATGTGTTTAAAGAAACACACACTAACAATTTCAAACATGGAATTAGATAAAAAATAATTTCAAATTCAAATTGCATGCCATTTAAACAAACCTCAATGCTGCTGTTACCTTTTTATGATTAAAAAAAAAATTACAAAAATAAACAATGTTGGACAGGCATGGTGGCTCATGCCTGTAATTCCAGCACTTCGGGAGGCCAAGGTGGTACGATCACTTAAGCCCAGGAGTTCAAGACTAGCCTGGGCAACACAGTGAGACCCCATCTCTACAAAACACAAACAAACAAAAACTACACTGTCATTGTAGAAACTATTGAAACTGGTAAGGCCCAGGGGTTTATGTCTGTAATCCTGGCACTTCAGGAGGCCAAGGCTCAAGCAATCCTCCCATCTCAGCATTCCAAAGTGCTAGGATTACAGGCATGAGCCACTGCAGCTAGCCACCAGACCAGTATTCTAATAATGCTCCATTTCTTTTAGTTGGTAATCCAATCTGTTTCCAAATCTCTGGTTATCTTTCATAGTTAAAGGGCCGTCAACACATATTTCTGGAGAATTTACAATGTGAAAGCCACCAATTTACAACAATATAGTGAAACAAAAGGATGGACAAAGATTTGGTGATTTTCCTCAAGAACTTTTCGGAAATATGTGGCATACATATAGGAAAAATGAACTAATTTTACATAGAAACGCATAATAAATGTCAATCAAATGATAAAGATAGCCACTGAAACTAGGTAACTGTACGCTAGGGTTGTTAGGAAAGACATAAACTAGGCCTTGACAGGAGGACAGGATTTGGATGTAAAACATAAGAATTTCAAAAGAAGCCTTTTTAAAAATACCTGCTTGGTTTTCTGCTTACACTCTAGGTACCTTCAGTAGTCAAATTCACAGAGCGAAAGTAGAATGGTGGTTACTGGGAGTGGAAGGAGAAAGGAATGAGAAGTGGGTGTTTAATGGGCACAGAGTTTCAGTCTGGGACAATGAAAAGTTCTGGAGATGGATGGCGGTGACAGCTGCAAAACGATGTAAATATACTTAATGTCACAGAGCTATATACTTAAAAATGGTTAAAATGATAAATGTTATGTATATTTTAGCACAATAAAAGTGTTAGCTGGAATGGCAAGTTTACCTTAGTGATAAGGTCAGAGAGGTAGATTCTGCTTTCTAAGGCTATACAAAGTAAATCTCATTCTTTGGTTGAATGTCAGCCTCCGAATACTGCCACCTTAGCCTCTTCAGCTGATTTCTTTTTTCCAGGTCAAATGTCTCCAGTAATAATTTTACCTGGGCATTTTTCAGCACCTTGTGATCCTCTGAGCGTTTCAGGATGTTTTTTCCTTTTCCTACCTTTTTTTTTTTTTTTTTTTTTTTTTTTTTTGGGGCCATGGGGGTGGGAGGAGGAAAGACTACAACTCCTCTAGAGGCTCCTTGAGAGCAGGGACCATTTCTTTACTTATTTAGTTTAACCTCCTTGGTGCTCAGCAAAGAGTATGGTACAAATTAGGTTCAATAAACACCTGCGGATTGAATGAAAATACTGACCGTAAAAGCTATTAATAATGCAAACCACACGATCTCCATCACTGACAAATCCTGGCAAGGCTCATTGTGACACTTTTCCTTAAGCCTCTATAGTTATTGAGGTTTGTAAACCTAAGATCGCTTTCCCCAGGATTCTTGCACAGGGGACAGGGTGACAGAAGCAACACATATTCAAAGCAATCATTTGTTCTTAATCATCTTCTAAGAGGGCCAATGAGAACGAAATGACAGGCGTCACTGCTTAAGGAGAGAAAGAACAGATTCCACGGTGATGGGAGCTTGAGTCTGCCCATCTCTGAGATTCAGGCGCCAACGGGAAGGGCTGAGGGGCCATGCGGGGGGGAGGCCCAAAGCCCAGGGCCATCTTTATCCAGGTTGGGAGTGTGGAAGTGGAAACGGCTCCTGAGCGACCTCAGAGGGCCGAGGGCGACGCGAAGGGAGGCCCTCAGATGATCCGGCCCGGTTCTGACAGGCCATCATCAGGGACAGACAGTTCCCCTCCCTGCCCAAGCCGGCGCAGCCCAAAAGGAGGCGCGGCCCATGCTCAGCCCACCTTTTGCCTCTCCTTCTTCTGGCTCTCGGACTCCGCCAAGGGTGCTTCCAGCTCCATAATGTCCCCCCAGAGGAGTTTCCCAGGCATTACTGGCCACCGCCGCCTCCCTCTGGGCACAGTGGCCACAACCACCTACGGGCAGCGACAGCGTGAAAGGAAGCGGGGGCAGGGCGGCCGCCCGGCCTTGGCCGTGCGTCACTTCCGGGACACGCACCGCACGGCGGGGAAAAATAATCCCGGATACTCTCGGTTTAAGTCCTTCCATTGCGCCGCAACTTCTC
>NC_045442.1:52663-72977 GCF_002776525.5 Piliocolobus tephrosceles
GAGAAGTTGCGGCGCAATGGAAGGACTTAAACCGAGAGTATCCGGGATTATTTTTCCCCGCCGTGCGGTGCGTGTCCCGGAAGTGACGCACGGCCAAGGCCGGCGGCCGCCCTGCCCCCGCTTCCTTTCACGCTGTCGCTGCCAGTAGGTGGTTGTGGCCACTGTGCCCGGAGGGAGGCGGCGGTGGCCAGTAATGCCTGGGAAACTCCTCTGGGGGGACATTATGGAGCTGGAAGCACCCTTGGAGGAATCCGAGAGCCAGAAGAAGGAGAGGCAAAAGGTGCGCTGAGCATGGGCCGCGCCTCCTTTTGGGCTGCGCCGGCTTGGGCGGGGAGGGGAACTGTCTGTCCCTGATGATGGCCTGTCAGAACCGGGCCGGATCATCTGAGGGCCTCCCTTCGCGTCGCCCTCGGCCCTCTGAGGTCGCTCAGGAGCCGTTTCCACTTCCACACTCCCAACCTGGATAAAGATGGCCCTGGGCTTTGGGCCTCCCCCCCGCATGGCCCCTCAGCCCTTCCCGTTGGCGCCTGAATCTCAGAGATGGGCAGACTCAAGCTCCCATCACCGTGGAATCTGTTCTTTCTCTCCTTAAGCAGTGACGCCTGTCATTTCGTTCTCATTGGCCCTCTTAGAAGATGATTAAGAACAAATGATTGCTTTGAATATGTGTTGCTTCTGTCACCCTGTCCCCTGTGCAAGAATCCTGGGGAAAGCGATCTTAGGTTTACAAACCTCAATAACTATAGAGGCTTAAGGAAAAGTGTCACAATGAGCCTTGCCAGGATTTGTCAGTGATGGAGATCGTGTGGTTTGCATTATTAATAGCTTTTACGGTCAGTATTTTCATTCAATCCGCAGGTGTTTATTGAACCTAATTTGTACCATACTCTTTGCTGAGCACCAAGGAGGTTAAACTAAATAAGTAAAGAAATGGTCCCTGCTCTCAAGGAGCCTCTAGAGGAGTTGTAGTCTTTCCTCCTCCCACCCCCATGGCCCCAAAAAAAAAAAAAAAAAAAAAAAAAAAAAAGGTAGGAAAAGGAAAAAACATCCTGAAACGCTCAGAGGATCACAAGGTGCTGAAAAATGCCCAGGTAAAATTATTACTGGAGACATTTGACCTGGAAAAAAGAAATCAGCTGAAGAGGCTAAGGTGGCAGTATTCGGAGGCTGACATTCAACCAAAGAATGAGATTTACTTTGTATAGCCTTAGAAAGCAGAATCTACCTCTCTGACCTTATCACTAAGGTAAACTTGCCATTCCAGCTAACACTTTTATTGTGCTAAAATATACATAACATTTATCATTTTAACCATTTTTAAGTATATAGCTCTGTGACATTAAGTATATTTACATCGTTTTGCAGCTGTCACCGCCATCCATCTCCAGAACTTTTCATTGTCCCAGACTGAAACTCTGTGCCCATTAAACACCCACTTCTCATTCCTTTCTCCTTCCACTCCCAGTAACCACCATTCTACTTTCGCTCTGTGAATTTGACTACTGAAGGTACCTAGAGTGTAAGCAGAAAACCAAGCAGGTATTTTTAAAAAGGCTTCTTTTGAAATTCTTATGTTTTACATCCAAATCCTGTCCTCCTGTCAAGGCCTAGTTTATGTCTTTCCTAACAACCCTAGCGTACAGTTACCTAGTTTCAGTGGCTATCTTTATCATTTGATTGACATTTATTATGCGTTTCTATGTAAAATTAGTTCATTTTTCCTATATGTATGCCACATATTTCCGAAAAGTTCTTGAGGAAAATCACCAAATCTTTGTCCATCCTTTTGTTTCACTATATTGTTGTAAATTGGTGGCTTTCACATTGTAAATTCTCCAGAAATATGTGTTGACGGCCCTTTAACTATGAAAGATAACCAGAGATTTGGAAACAGATTGGATTACCAACTAAAAGAAATGGAGCATTATTAGAATACTGGTCTGGTGGCTAGCTGCAGTGGCTCATGCCTGTAATCCTAGCACTTTGGAATGCTGAGATGGGAGGATTGCTTGAGCCTTGGCCTCCTGAAGTGCCAGGATTACAGACATAAACCCCTGGGCCTTACCAGTTTCAATAGTTTCTACAATGACAGTGTAGTTTTTGTTTGTTTGTGTTTTGTAGAGATGGGGTCTCACTGTGTTGCCCAGGCTAGTCTTGAACTCCTGGGCTTAAGTGATCGTACCACCTTGGCCTCCCGAAGTGCTGGAATTACAGGCATGAGCCACCATGCCTGTCCAACATTGTTTATTTTTGTAATTTTTTTTTTAATCATAAAAAGGTAACAGCAGCATTGAGGTTTGTTTAAATGGCATGCAATTTGAATTTGAAATTATTTTTTATCTAATTCCATGTTTGAAATTGTTAGTGTGTGTTTCTTTAAACACATGAACAGTAAAACTTACTGGGTAGACATACTGTTTTTGTTCTATGTGCACATTAGTGTACAGAGTTTTCAATAAATGTTAAATGATATCATGCTAACCTGTATATATGTTAAGGAAATCTTCAAGCTTACAGTAACTTTCTCTTGTATTAGCAACCTAAATAAAAAAAGCTTTCAAAAGCTATAGAATAAATTTTTAACTTATTTTCAGAAAAACTTTTACATTCCTCATTGTGTAATTTCTTTTAGCTTAGTTTATGGGCTTGTGTTAATCTTTATAATTTTGTCTACATCTGTGTGATTTGGATTAATAAATAACCTTTTTGGCTGGGCATAGTGGCTTATGCTTGTAATCCCAGCAGTTTGGGAGGCCAAGGCAGGAGGATCTTTCTTTCGTTTTTTTTTTGAGATGGAGTTTCTCTGTTGTTGCCCTGACCGGAGTGCAATGGCGTGATCTTGGCTCACCACAACCTCCGCCTCCTGGGTTCAAGCGATTCTCCTGCCTCAGCCTCCCGGCTGGGATTATTGGCATGCACCACCACACCTGGCTAATTTTGTATTGTTAGTAGAGACAGGGTTTCTCCATGTTGGTCAGGCTGGTCTTGAACTCCTGACCTCAGGTGATCCACCTGCCTCAGCCTCCCAAAGTGCTGAGATTACAGGCATGAGCCACTGCGCCTGGCCAAGAGAATTTCTTGAGGCCAGGAGTTTCAGACCAGCCTGGGTAACATGGTGAGACCCTGTTTCTACGAAAAATAAAAAACTAAGTGAGCATGGTGGTGTGCGATTGTGGTCCTAGCTACCTGGAAGGCTGAAGTGGGAAGGATTTGAGCCCGGCGGTTGAGGCCACAGTGACCTGTGAATGGTGTCACTGCACTCCAACCTAGGCAACAGAGTGGGACCCTGTCTCAAAAACAAAAGAAAAAAAAAGAGTGTTCCACTAAGTTTCCTTGTAAGTGAATCTGTACAAAATTAAAAACAGTAAATGAAGAAGAGTTGAATATAAATTATATTATTTAGGCCATTGGTTTCATTTTTACAGACCTTAACACGTGAACGGAAAGAAGGAGCCTTCTCCAATTTTCCTATTTCTGAAGAGACTAGAAAGCTTCTGAAAGGTATGCGGTTTTGTTGTTGTTGTTGTTGTTTTGAGACAGAGATGGAGGTTTCAGTGAGCTGAGATCGTACCACTGCACTCCGGCCTGGGCAACAGATTGAGACTGTCTCAAAAAAAAAAAAAAAGAATAAGACTAAAAGAGCAGCTTTGTATATTTTGTAATGGTTGAAAGTTTTGCAGTAAGAATGTAGAATATGTCAGTAAAAAAACATTGATAAGGACATTTTCAAACATATAAAATTGAATAGTAAATTGAATAGAAAGATTGAACAGTATAAAGAACACATTACCTATTACCAGTCTTTAACAATGATCTTTTCTTCACCCCTGCATTTGGAACAATCCCAGTCATCATTTCATCTTCAAGTAATTGTATATATTTCTAAAATGATAACTAAGGACTCTTTAAAACCAGAGTCATTATCACAGTAGAAGAAAAACAGTAATTTTTTTTTCTTTTTTTTTGAGATGGAGTTTCACTCTTGTTGCCCAGGCTGGAGTGCAGTGGTATAATCTCAGCACGTTGCAACTTCTGCCTCCCTGGTTCAAGCGATTCTTCTGCTTCAGCCTCCCGAGTAGCTGGGATTACAGGCGCCCACCACCACACCTGGCTAATTTTTTGTATTTTTAGTAGAGACAGGTTTTCACCATGTTGGCCAGGCTGGTCTCGAACTCATGACCTCATGTGACCTGCCTGCATTGGTCTGTCTGTCGAAGTGCTGGGATTACAGGCCTGAGCCACTGCACCTGGCCTAGTAATTCTTTAATATCATTAAATACCTAGTGTGCATATTGCCATTGCTGTCTTTTTTAAATAGTTTGTTTGAATCTGGATCCAAATAGAATTCTTACATTGCTACTGATTGATATGAGTCTTAAACATTTTATAATCTATAGTTCCTTCTTTTTCTTTGCAATTTTCTGTTGAAAAAACTCATTTGTTGGCCAGGCACAGTGGCTCACACCTGTAATCCCAGCACTTTGGGAGGCCGAGGCCGGTAGATCACCTGAGATCAGGAGTTTCAGACCAGCCTGACCGATGTGGTGAAACCCTGTCTCTACTAAAAATGTAAAAATTAGCAAGGCATGGTAGCACATGTCTGTAGTCCCAGCTACTTGGGAAGCTGAGAAAGGAGAATCGCTTGAACCCGGGAGGCGGAGGTTGCAATGAGCTGAGATCGTGCCACTGAACTCTAGCCTGGGCGACAGTGTGAGACTCCATCTCAGAAAAAAACAACAGAAAAACTCATTTGTCTTATGAGTTTCCCATAGTCTGTTTTGTTGATTTGCATCCCTGTGGTTTTTATTTTTATTTTTGTACTGTTAACACCACTCAAAGATGTGGTGGATTTTCTTGTTTTTTCATGTTGGGTTTTTGTTTTTGTTTTCTTGTCGCCCAGGCTGGAGTGCAATAGCACAGTCTCGGCTCACTGCAACCTCTGCCTCCCGGGTTCAAGCGATTCTCCTGCCTCAGCCTCCTGAGTAGCTGGGATTACAGGCGCCTGCCACCATGCCCAGCTAATTTTTGTATTTTAGTAGAGATGGGGTTTCACCACGTTGGCCAGGCTGGTTTGAACTCCTGACCTCAGGTGATCCATCTGCCTCAGCCTCCCAAAGTGCTGGGATTACAGGCGTGAGCCACCATGCCCTGCCTATATATATCTTTAAGTAGAGTGCCATATTTACAATTTTTAAAATTGAGGTAAAATTCACGTAACTAAAACTAACCATTTTAAAGTGTACAATTCAGTGTCATGTAGTACATTTACAATGTACAGCCATCATTTTTATCTAGTTCCAAACATTTTCATCACCCCAAAAGGAAACCCCACAACCAGTAAGCAGTTACTCCCCATTCCCTCCTTTTTCCTTTTTTTTTTTTTGAGATGGAGTTTAGCTCTGTTGCCCAGGCTGGAGTTCAGTGGCGTGATCTTGGCTCACTGCAACCTCCACCTCCCGGGTATAGCTGGGACTACAGGTGCCCACAATTAAGTTTTTGTATTTTTAGTAGAGATGGGGTTTCACCATGTTGCCCAGGCTGGTCTCGAACTCCTGACCTCAGGTGATCCGCTGGCCTTGGCCTCCCAAAGTGCTGGGATTACAGGCGTGAGCCACTGTACCCAACCTCCATTCCCTCCTTTCTTTATCCACTGTCAATCACTAATCTGCTTTTTGTCTCAATGGATATACCTGTTTTGGATATTTCGTGTACAGTCATGTGCTGCATAACAATGTTTTAGTCAGTGATGGACCATGTATATGGTGGTACATATTCGATGGTGGTCCCATAAGATTATAATGGAGCTGTCCTATACAGGTGTATCAGTTTTTATCTTTTATGCCGTGTTCTTACTGTACCTTTTCTGTGTTTAGATATGTTTAGAGACACACATACTTACCATTGCCTACAGTGTTCAGTACAGTAACATGCTGTTTAGGTTTGTAGCCTAGGAGCGATAGGACATATCATATAGCCTAGGTGTGTGTAGTAGGCTATACCCTAGGTTTGTGTACGTACGCTCTGATATTTGCATAATGATGAAGCCGCCTAACAATACATTTCTCAGAACGTATCCCTGCCATTAAGCAATGCGTGACTGTAAATGTAATCATACCATATGTGACTTTTTATGTCATTTCATTCATTTAGCGTAATGTTTTTGAGGTTCATTCATATTATAATTTTTATTATGTACAATGAAATGCAAAATCTTGTGTACATTTGCCTATTTTTGAAAAATTCATATGTGTGTAACCCAAACCCTTATCACCATATCAATATTGCCATCATCCTAGAAAGTTCCCTCATGCCCCTTCCCAGTCGGTATCCCCGGTTCAGAGACAACCAGTGTTCTGATTTTTCTTCCGCAATTGATTGGTTTTGCCTGTTCTGGAACTTCATATAAATGAAATTATACTGTGTGTGCTCATTTTCTGTTAAGACTTTATTCGGCATTTTTTTTTTTTTTTTTTTTTTTGAGACGGAGTCTCGCTCTGTTGCCGGGGCTGGAGTGCATTGGCTGGATCTCAGCTCACTGCAAGCTCCGCCTTCCGGGTTTACGCCATTCTCCTGCCTCAGCCTCCAGAGTAGCTGGGACTACAGGCGCCCGCCACCTCGCCCGGCTAGATTTTTGTATTTTTTAGTAGAGACGGGGTTTCACCGTGTTAGCCAGGATGGTGTCGATCTCCTGACCTCGTGATCCGCCCGTCTCGGCCTCCCAAAGTGCTGGGATTACAGGCTTGAGGCACCGCGCCCGGCCATTCGGCATTTTTTTTAAGGTTCATATTGTTCCATGTATATCAGTAGTTAGTTTCTTTTAATTGCTGAATGGTATTCTGTTTGAATATACTGCAGTTTGTTTATTCTTTCATCAGTTTATTGATGGCCATTTACTATATTGTTTTTAAGTGCTGCTGAGGAGAGTCTTTGTCTTACAGTCTCCCAGGAAGGCTAATTTGTGACCGGATAGAAAAACTACACAAGAGAAGTATTTTAAAATAATTTTAATGAAACAAATACTGTGATATTTTCTTTCTTCAAAGCATTTGGCCATCCAGTGTCATTGGTCTCAGAGGCCGGCAGTTATTGGAGATGTCCTTCAAGTCTATAGTGGGTCTGAAGGGAGGGCTATTATTTTCTGTGAGACCAAAAAGAATGTAACTGAAATGGCCATGAATCCACACATAAAACAGGTAAGTCTTTTTTTCATGCTTTCTCTAATTGAAATTATGGGGGTGAATCACTGAACGAAAATTATATTGTCCTTTGTGGACCAGATTTCATAGTCATTCTCAAAATTGAGTTGTAAGGCTGGGTGTGGTGGCTCACACCTGTAATCCTGTGACCTGGTAAGTCAGGATAGATTTTATCAGTTTTGTTTGTTTGTCTTGAGACAGGGTCTCCCTGTTATGCCCAGGCTGGAGTACAGTGGGACAATCATGGCTCACTGCATTCTTGACTTCCTGGGCTCAGGTGATTCTCCCACCCCAGCCTCTTGAGTAGCTGGGACTACAGGCACGTGCCACAATGCCCAGCTAATTTTTTGCATATTTTGTAGAGATGAGATTTCACCATGTAGCCCAGGCTGGTCTTGAACTCCTGGGCTCAAGGAATTCCCCCCCCCGACCCCACCCCGGCCTTGTAGCCTGCCAAAGTGCTGGGATTACAGGTGTGAGCCATCACACCTGACCTCTATCAGATGTTATCATTTTTTTTTTTAAGACTTTGAAAATGTGATCTGGAAAATATAAAAGTTGAAACAAAATGAATTTCTATGGGTAAGAGAGGGTAATATTTTAGAGTTGTGTTATAAAACTGCAAATTTTTATTAAATTACTAAATCAGAATACTAAATCCATGTGTCTTTTTCTTTCTCAAAAAATATCTTTTGGCTGGGTGCGGTGGCTCACGGCTGTAATCCAGCACTTTGGGAGGCCAAAGCAGGTGGATTGCCTGAGGTCAGGAATTCAAGACCAGCCTGGTCAACATGGTGAAACCCCATCTCTACTAAAAATATAAAAATTAGCCGGTGTGGTGGTGGGTGCCTGTAATCCCAGCTGCTCAGGGGGCTGAGGCAGGAGAATCGCTTGAACCCAGGGTTGGAGGTTGTGGTGAGCTGAGATCATGCCACTCACTCCAGCCTGGATGACAGAGTGAGACTCTGTCTCAAAAAAAAAAAAAAAAGAAATAACCTTTTATAGAAAATGTCAAACACGTACAAAAGTTGATAGAATCACGTAAGGAACCCCTATGTATTCATCCTCCAGCTTCAATAATTATTTTATCTATATGCTAACCTACCTCCTTTTTCAGAATTATTTTGATGCAAACCCTAGATATCATATTATTATATCCATAAATGTTTGGATATGTATCTCTAAAAGAAAAGGATTTAAAAAAAAAACCAACAATACTGTTATCCCTTCTAAAAAATTAATATTTCAAAATATTAATTTTACATTATCAGTTGTCTTAGAAATATTTATTTTCTTGTATTGTTTGTTTTCTTGAATCTGGGTCCAAATAAGATTTTTACATTGTGTGATTATTAAGTTGCTTTTAATATATAGATTTCTCCTTTATGTATTTTTTATAGCTTTTTTTGTTTAAGAAACTACATTGTCATAAATCTAGAGTATTGCTTCCCCATGATGTCATTTAACATGTTCCTCTGTCTTCTATATTTTCTGAATATTCAGATTTGTTTGTTTGTTTGTTTAGGGCAGAACTGCTTCATAGGTGGTGTGCTTCTGGCAGGAGATATATGTGTCTAGTTCTTTTTGTGATGCTAACATCCACCAATAATCAGTGCCATCAGTTCTTATGTCAGTGTCTCCAGTCATTTTTGTTGTTTGTGACTTGTTATTGGGTAGATTCCTGAGAAAGGACTTATGGAAACAGTACTGCCTATTGATAATATCTTTTTTTTTTTGAGGCGGAGTCTCGCTCTGTCACCCAGGCTGGAGTGCAGTGGCCGGATCTCAGCTCACTGCAAGCTCTGCCTCCCAGGCCCACGCCATTCTCCTGCCTCAGCCTCCCGAGTAGCTGGGACCACAGGCGCCTGCCACCGCGCCCGGCTAATTTTTTTGTATTTTTAGTAGAGACGGGGTTTCACCGTGTTAGCCAGGATGGTCTTGACCTCCTGACCTTGTGATCCGCCCGCCTCAGCCTCCCAAAGTGCTGGGATTACAGACTTGAGCCACTGCGCCCGGCTGATAATATCTTATATGTGACTTTATACCTGAAAATTATTTTGGCTGTATATAAAATTCTTGGTTCACATTTTCTTTCCTTCATTGTCTTAAGTATCTTACTTTACAGTTTTTGGAACAAAGCATCGCTATAAAAAGTGAGATGCCAGTCTAATCTTTTTTCTTTATATGTGATTTTCTTAAAATCTTTTTTCTAAGTGATTTCCTTTAAAAATCAGTGGTTTTACTAGAATATATTTTTGTGGTGTTTTTTGTCAGTTTTTCTGGGTACTCAGTGTGCGCTTTCAATTTGTAGTTTCATATGTATTTTTTAAAAGTTTCATCAAAATTTTCTTGAATTACAATTTTTAGCGTTTGGTTTTCCAGTTGCTTTGGTTTTCTTCTTTAAGGACTCTTGTTGTGCATATGTTGGCTCTCTTTTTCGAATCTCCTTTGTCACATCTAATCTTTTTCATCTTTTTCCTTATTCAGTTTTCAAAATTTCTCTTTTTTTTAAGAGATAGGATCGTGCTGTGTTGCCCACATGGGAGTGCAGTGGCTATTCACAGATGTAATCATGGCACTTGATAGCTTTGAGCTCCTATAGCTGGGACTGTAGGCATGCACCACTACACATGCCTCAAAATTTCCCATTTTTAAGAAATCTGTTGTGTTTATTTGATCTTTTACTCTTTCTCATATAGTCTTCGTTTGTGAAGTTATCTTTTATTTCTACTTCTTTCTTGAGTTATTTTATCTCATTGAAAAACTGAAAAGTTTTTCTTAATTTGATTTTTATTCTTCACCATAGCATTAAAATTTTTTCTTTCAGCAGGCATAGTGGCTCACACCTGTAATCTCAGCACTCTAGGAGCTAAGTCAGGAGGATTGCTTGAGCCCAGGAGTTCAAGACAAGCCTGGGCAACGTAGCGAGACCCTGTCTCTACAAAAAATTTAAAAATTAGCCAGAGGTGGTGGTGTGTGCCTGTAGTCCCAGCTACTTGGGAGGCTGAAGTGGGAGAACTTTATGAGTCCAGGAGCTAGAGGTTACAATGAGCTATGATCATGACGCTGTACTCTATCCTGGGTGATAGAGTCACCCAGGACTTTTTTTTTTTTGAGAGTCTCCCTCTATTGCCCAGGCTTGAGTGTAGTGGTACAATCTCGGCTCACTGCAACCTCTGCCTCCTGGGTTCAAGCGATTCTCCTGCCTCAGCCTACATGTGCTGTGTGCCACTACACCCTGCTAGTTTTTGTACTTTTAGTAGAAACAGGGTTTCACCATATTGGTCAGGCTGGTCTCAAACTCCTGACCTCGTGATCTGACCGCCTTGGCCTCCCAAAGTGCTGGGATTACAGGTGTGAGCCACCGCACCCAGCTGAGTATGACCCTTTCTCTAAAAAAAAAAAAAAAAAAAAAAAAAGAATCTGTGTTTGTGTGTGTATATATATAATTTTAAAAACTTTTATGTATTATTTATGTATTTAATATATATATTTTATATATATATTTTTTTTTTTTCTGAGATGGGGTCTTTGTCACCCAGGCTGGAGTGCAGTGGCATGATCTTGGCTCACTGCAGCCTTCACCTTCCAGGTTCAAGTGATCCTCCCACCTCAGCCTCCTGAGTACCTGAGACCACAGGTGCGTGCTACCATGCCTGGCTAAGTTTCATTTTTGTAGAGATGGGATCTCTCTAAGTTGCCCAGGCTGCTCTTAATCCTGAGCTCAAGCAATCCACTTGCCTCTGCTTCCCAAAGTGCTGGGATTACAGGCGAGAGCCACTGTGCCCAGCCGATATATAATTTATCTGTATATTTTATTTTATTTCTTTTTTTTTTTTTTTTTTTTTTTGAGACGCAGTTTCACTCTTATCACCCAGGCTGGAGTGCAGTGGCAAGATCTCGGCTCACTGCAACCTCCTCCTCTTACGTTCAAGTGATTCTTATGCCTCAGCCTCCAGAGTAGCTGGGATTACAGGTATGTACCACCATACCTGGCTAATTTTTGTATATTTAGTAGAGATGGGGTTTCACCATGTTGGCCAGGTTGGTCTCGAACTGCTGACCTCAAGTGATCTGTCTGCCTCAGCTTTCCTAAGGACTGGGATTATAGGCATGAGCCACCGTGCCCAGCCATATATGTTTGTTTGAGTTCATTCAAAATGATATGCTTTTATTTGTTTTGTGGATAAGCTTTTCTAGATCACTTTATTGGTGGAGATAGTCTGCTTTTTTATTTTTATTTTTATTTTTGTGAGACGGAGTCAATCTCTGTGGCCCATGCTAGAGTGCAGTAGTATGATGTCAGCTCACTGCGACCTCTGCCTCCCAGGTTCAAGCAATTCTCCTGCCTCAACCTCCAGAGTAGCTGGGATTACAGGCACCGGCACCACGCCCAGCTAATTTTTGTATTTTTAGTAGAGATGGGGTTTCACCATGTTGGCCAGGCTGTCTAGAACTCTTGACCTCAAATGATCCGCCCACCTAGGCCTCCCAAAGTGCTGGCATTACAGGCATCAGCCACCGTGTCTGCCAAAAATTTTTTTTTTTAAGAGACAGGGTCCCGCCATGTTGCCAGTGTTGGAGTGCCTTGGCTATTCACAGACACATTAATTGCACATTGCAGCCTCTAACTCCTGGCCTTAAGGGATCCTCTCTCATCAGCCTCCTGAGTAACTGGGATTACAGGCATGTGCCACTGCTCCCAGCTTATTCTGCTGCTGCTTCTTTTTTTCCTTCCTAACTACTTTCTGTGAGAGTTGAGTGTGATCTTTTCTGTTGCTCATTTTTAGATTAAGTTAAACTTTTTGAACTGTAGATGGGAAGGCATTGGTGAGAATACTTCTGGCATCACAGCTCTAGAGCTGCTGCTTCTGTTATTTTTGTTAGTGCTTAAAATATAGTCTGTAAATTATATCTGAGTAAAGCTGTTTTTTAAAAAAGGTCTACTTTCTGAGCTCTAGCTGTGTCTTTCCTCACTTTTCTCTGTTTTTTTTTTTTTTCTTTGATCCTGTTATTCTTGGCATCCTTAGTTTAGATCCTCTGTCCAGCAGTTTCTCCTCAGTATGGGGCTTTGTCCCAGAAAGTGAGCATTGGCTGTTAGTTTAGAAAGTTCATATAGGGCCCAGCTTGCTCCAGTCCCCGCAGACCTTAACTCTGGCTCCTCATAATCACCCTCAAGTATATAAAAATCCTCCCAGGTTCAGCTGCTGTTGTCAACAATTTGTTTGAGAATACGCCTTCCAGGTAGCTTTTCATTAAGTTTTCAAGATGGCAGACCTGAAAGACTAGGTCCCTGAATCGCCTGTTCTTAGGACTAGCAAATTCCCCCACATAGATAAAAGAATTTATCCTTCCCTGCTCTTTTTTTTTTTTTTTTTTTGAGGAGTTTTGCTCTTGTTGCCCAGACTAGAGTGCAATGGCAGGATCTTGGCTCACCACAACCTCTGCCTCCTGGGTTCAAGTGATTCTCCTGCCTCAGTCTCCCAAGTAGCTGGGATGACAGGCATGCACCACCACCATGCCCAGCTAATTTTTTTTTTGTATTTTTAGTAGAGACAGGGTTTCTACATGTTCGTCAGGCTGGTCTCGAACTCTCAACCTCAGGTGATCCACCGTCCCACAGTGCTGGGATTACAGGCATGACCCACCGCGCCCAGCCTTTGCTCATGTTTTGGAAATCATGAGACCATTTTGTCACTTACTTGTTACATGTGTTGTCTGTGGATTTTTAGTTTTGTTATCGTAGTTGATATGTGTTATGTGGGAACTAGAGACTCAGAGTTACTGTCTTCCCCAGTGTCATTTTAATAATTGTATAGCATTAGCTTTGATGTTTAAATGTCCAGTATAGGCCAGGCATGCCTATAATTCTAGCACTTTGGGAGGCTGATGTGGGAGGATCACTTGAGGCAGCATAATGAGACACCGTCTCTATAAAAAGTTAAAAATTAGCCAGGGTCGGCTGCAGTGACTCACGCCTGTAATCCTAGCATTTTGGGAGGCCGAGGCAGGTGAATTGCCTGAGCTCAGGAGTTCAAGACCACCCTGTGCAACATGGTGTAACCTGGTGTCCACTAAAATACAAAAAATTAGCCAGGTGTGGTGGTGCACACCTGTAGTCCAGCTATTTGGGAGGCTGAGGCACAAGAATCACTTGAACCTGGGAGGTGGAGGTTGCAGTGAGCCGAGATCGCGCCATTGCACTCCATCCTGGGCAACAAAGCAAGACTCTGTCTCCAAAAAAAAAAAAAAAAATTAGCCAGGTGTGGTGGCATGTTCCTGTATTCCTGTCTACTTGGGAGGCTGAGGCAAGAGGATTGCTCGAGCCCAGGAGTTAGAGGTTGCAGTGAACTATGAACATGACACTGCATTCCAGCCTGGGTGCAAAGTGAGACCCTGCCTCTTTTTTTTTTTTTTTTTTGAGACAGAGTTTCACTGTCGCCCAGGCTGTAGTGCAGTGGCGCCGTCTGCTCACTGCAAGCTCCGCCTCCCAGGTTCACGCCATTCTCCTGCCTCAGCTTCCCATATAGCTGGGACTACAGGCGCCCACCACCACGCCCGGGTAATTTTTTATATTTTTAATAGAGACAGGGTTTCATCATGTTAGCCAGGATGGTCTCAATCTCCTGACCTCGTGATCTGCCCGCCTCGGCCTCCCAAAGGGCTGGGATTACAGGTGTGAGCCACCGCTCCCAGCAAACCTATCTCTTAAAACAATAAAGGCTGGGGGCCATGGCTCACGCCTGTAATCCCAGCACTTTGAGAGGCCGAGGTGGGCAGATCACGAGGTCAGGAGATCGAGACAATCCTGGCTAACATGGTGAAACCCCATCTCTACTAAAAAATACAAAAATTAGCCAGGCGTGGTGGTGGGCACCTGTAGTCCCAGCTACCTGGGAGGATGAGGCAGGAGAATGACGTGAACCCGGGAGGCAGAGGTTGCAGTAAGCCAAGATCATGCCACTGAACTCCTGCCTGGGAGACAGAGCGAGATTCCGTCTCAAAAAAAATAAATAAAATAAAATAAAGTCCTCTATAAACAGATAGATGCTAAATAGTGAAAGAGTGGTAGAAGGTAATTGATTTACCTTTCTTTTTGTTGCTTTAAAACATTCAGTAGCAGTTGTCTTGCAGAAGCTACTTTTAATCTTGAAGAAATTGCCTTGCTACAAAGGCTAGGGGAGAATTCCCCTTTCAGTGGACAATAATCAGGCCAGGGGCGGTGGCTCACGCCTTTAATCCCAGTACTCTGGGAGGCCGAGGCGGGCAGATCACCAGGTCAGGAGATCGAGAGCATCCTGGCTAATACAGTGAAACCCTGTCTGTACCAAAAAATACAAAAAATTAGCCAGGCGTAGTGGCGGGCATCTGTACTCCCAGGTACTCAGGAGGCTGAGGTAAGAGAATGGTGTGAACCTGGGAGGCAGAGCTTGCAGTGATCAAAGATCACTCCACTGCACTCCAGCCTACCTGGGCGACAAAGCAAGACTCTGTCTCAAAAATAATAGTAGTAATAATAATAATAAGAGTAATCTGTTTCTGTGATTTGGAGAATGGAATTCTCCATTCTGCTGGGTGACTGCTATTTAGGTAGAAAGTACTAGTAGTATCTCATTACGAGTTATATGGTTTTTTATGGATTAACCAGAGAACCTGAATAGTTTCTTTTTTTTTATTTTTAAATTGTCATTTACTTGTAAAAAGTCAAGTTTTACTTGGCTTCCCCCAGCAACAAATGCCTTCTAAATTCTAAAAAGCTGGTTTTGGTGGTACACCTGTAATCCCAGCTACTCAGGAGGTTGGGGCGGGAGGATTGATTAAGCCCCAGGCAACACAGCAAGAACCCCCTCTCTGAATGAATGAATGAATCATTAAACAGTCTGTCTCTCTCACGAAGAGAGGAACACACACACACACACACATTTGGAAAAAAAATATATTCAAAAGTTGGAGACTGGAAACCATCACTGATACCATGAATGTAGTATGTTCCTCTTAGGACAAATTGTCAAGTAAAAAAAAACCCTGTGTTCTTTTTTTTTTGAGACAGGATCTTACTCTGTCACCCAGAGTAAGATTGCACTTCATTGCTGAAGTGCAGTGGTGTGATTATGGCTCACTGCAGCCTCAATCTCCTAGGCTCAAGTCGTTCTTCCACCTCAGCCTCCCAACCAGCTGGGACTACAGGCATGCGCCACCACACCTGGCTAACTTTTTATTTTTTGTAGAGAAAGGATCTCCTTGTATTACCGAGGCTGGTCTCGAACTCTTTGCCTCAAGCAGTCCTCCCACCTCAGCCTCCCAAAGTGCTGGGATTACAGGCATGAGAAAAAATCCTGTGTTGCAATTGAAAAATTCACTATGAAAAACGGTCCAGCTTATTTAAAGTATATTGTTTATAACTTTTTTTCAAAAGTTAGATGTTTCTTCTCTGGAAATATTTTTCTTAACTTGTGTTATATGATAACCACGCAAATTTATTTTCTTTTTTTTTTGAGACGGAGTCTTGCTCTGTCGCCCAGGCTGGAGTGCAGTGGCCGGATCTCGGCTCACTGCAAGCTCCACCTCCTGGGTTCATGCCATTCTCCTGCCTCAGCCTCCCGAGTAGCTGGGACTAGAGGCGCGTGCCACCTCGCCCGGCTAGTTTTTTTGTATTTTTTAGTAGAGACGGGGTTTCACTGTGTTAGCCAGGATGGTCTCGATCTCCTGACCTCGTGATCCGCCCGTCTCGGCCTCCCAAAGTGCTGAGATTACAGGCTTGAGCCACCGCGCCCGCCAAATTTATTTTCTTATTTGGCTAACCTTTCCCAGTTTCTGCTGAGGTCTTTTTGTATTCTTGTCTGTACTTTAAATATTAGTATTCCTTACAGATCTGATTCTTACTCTACGTATTTTTCATGGAGGAAAAACATAGTGATTAATAGCACAGACTTGGGAGTCAGATTGGGGTTTAAATCTCAGTTGTGCTACTTACTAGCATAATTTTGTACCTACGTACATATGCACACATACTTACGTACATATATTGTCCTGCTTTTAAGAAGTGGTATTTCAAGTACCTGCTTTTGGTGAAGAAAAAGTAAATTAAAAAAAAAAAGTATTAGCCAGGTGTGGTGGCCCATGCCTGTTATCCCAGCACTTTGGGAGGCCAGGGCAGAAAGACTACTTGAGCCCAGGGATTTGAGACTAGCATGGGCATTTCATTTATATAGTAGATATATTTTTAAAGGGAGTCTTATGCATGAATTAAACATTTTAAAATGTATTATGGAAATTGTATTAATTAAGCTTCCTATTTAAAGGGATACTTTTGAGCCGGCTGCCATGGTTGATGCCTATAATTCTAGCTACTCAGGAGGCTGAGGTGGGAGGATCTCTTAGCCCAGTATTTTGAGGTTGTAATGAGCTATGATTTTGCCATTGCACTGTAGCTTGGGCAACAGAGCAAGATCCCATCTCTTAAATATAAATGAATAATAAAAGGATGTTTCCTGTCTTGGGAAGCCAAGACAGGAAAATTTATTGAGGCCAGGCATTCAAAAGCAGCCTGGGAAGCATAGCGAGAATCTGTCTCTACAACAAATAAAAAAATTGCCTAGATGTGGTGGGACACACCTGTGGTCCAAGCTACTGAGGAGGCTGAGGTGAGAAGCATTTCTTGAGTCCGGGAGGTCGAGGCTACAGTGAGCAATAATCATGCCACTGCACTCCACCCTGGGCGAAAGAGTGAGACCCTGTCTCCAAAATAAATAAATAAAATTTAAAAGGTGGTATTAAAAATTACTTTTTTTTTTTTTTTTTTAACCATTTTAAGATTTAGATGAGCGTCCCCGGCGTTGGCGTTGGCGTCATCGTCCTGGTCTCCGTCCGCCAGGCGCTCCCGCACCCTTGCTGACCCTGCCGCCCGCAGCCCTGGCGCTCCCTGCGGGCCCTGCCGAGGCTGTGCCAGCGCGCGCCCTGAGAGTCGGTGGGCGCCGACTGCGGCCACCGCTTCTGTTGGGCGTGCGTGGTGTGCTTCTGGGCCGAGGAGGATGGGCCCTTCACGTGCCCCGAGTGCGCCAACGACTGCTGGCAGCACGCCGTGGAGCCTGGCCGGCTCCCGCGTAGCCGCCGCCTTCTGGCGCTCGAGGCGGTGACCGTGGCGCCGGCGCGCAATGGCCGGGCCAGCGAGGCCTAGCTGCAGCTGCTGTGCCGCACTGACGCCAGCCCGCTCTGCGCCGCCTGCCGCCTGGCTGCGGGCCTCGAGCCACCCGAGTGGGAGCCGCGCTGGAGGAAGGTGCTGTGCGGCAAGGAGAACAAGGAGTCTGTGGAAATCATGAGAAAGAACTTGAATGACGCCCGGGACCTGCATGACCAGGCGGAGTCAGCCGCTGCAGTGTGGAAGGGACACGTGATGGACCATAGGAAGAAGGACTGACCAACTACAAGAAGCTGCGGGCCTTCTTTGTGGAGGAGGAGGAGCACTTCCTGCAGGAGGCTAAGAAGGAGGAGGGGCTCCTCAGGGAGGGGCTTCTCGCTCAGATCACTGCTGAGACAAAGCACCGGAACCTGGGCCTCAGCATGCTGCTGCAGTGATGGCGCCAACCCGCGGCAGTCCCAGAGCTGGAGGCAGGAGGATGGATCCTCATCTCCCTGGGAAGTGTCAGCGTGTGGCTGTCAGGGAAGTGTGGAAGGCGCCCAGCCTTGGGTCCATTTATATAGTTGTGTGTTTCAACAATGTCTCTATCCTTTACTCTGAGGTGTGAGTGTTTTGGGGGCTGCAAACACCTCCTGGTAGAGGCTGGACCTGAGGATCCTTCTGACCTGTGCCTGACCCTTCCTGAAGTCCTGGCCACAGCCCATCCTCCATGAGTCCCGGCAGCTCTGGGCCATGCCCTTCCTTGGTCACCCATCTGCCCCTCACCTTGTCATCCAGGGACCCAGACCCTGCACCTTCCATGCGGGCCCACAGATCCTTGGCAGGTACCTGAGGTGCACCGTTGAGTGTCAAATTTGGGGTTAGCATCCAGAAAGAAGAACGCACATGAGGCTCTGTGAAGGCTGGAACTCAGGGCTTCAGGGAAGAGAAAGGAAGACGATTGCACCTTGATGCCTCCTGAGGAAGCGGCCCTCCTCTTGAGGTGGGCGTGGGCCCCACCCAGCGTTATCAGTGTGGCTCTGTCCACGTCCCCCTTCCTGGCCCCCACCCTGCTTCTGTGTCTCCCAGGAGCCCTCCCTGTGCTCCACCTGCCTCTGCAGAAGGAACTCTCTCCGTTTCCCTGGGTGAGGGGACTGGCAGGTGGCAAACCCCATTTAGCCTCTCCAGGTCCTGCCATGGTGTCTCATCTTGCCGTTCTCTCTGGCTCTTTCTCTCTTCCCATTTCCTTTAGTAGTTGAATTTTGCAAAGCTCGTAGCAGTAGCTCAGTTGTCTGCAGCATCCTTGTGTGTAGATAAATTAGTGGACAGAAACTCAGCACTGGGGACAAGATTGCAAAGTCAGGGACATAGATGGAGGCAGATGTTGAGATTTGGGTACAGCTGGGCTTGTGAGCAGTGCCTGTTTCCAGATGAAGCCTTTCAGCACTTCCAAGTCCCCAGCCTTTCGTGCGATGTCTGTGAGTTTGACCTACCCAGTGTGTGGGCTGGAAATGCTGAATAAAGTGGGTTTGTGTCAAAAAAAAAAAAAAAAAAAAAAAAAAGATTTAGATGGGCCAGGCACAATGACTTACGTCTGTAATCCCAGCACTTTGGGAGGCCAAGGCAGGAAGATCACTTGAGCTCAGGAGTTTAAAACAAGCCCGGGCAACATAGTGAGACTTCGTCTCTATTTTACTAAAAAAAAAAATTATTTAATTTCTTTTCTCGAAGCAAGGAGTCAATTAATACAGGAATATAGAAGTATAGATATGTATAGATAGATCTAATCACTCCTATGGCTCCAGTCATTGAGTATATGCTAATAATACCCAAATCTTTTTCTCACTGGGATCTGCCTCAAGAATACTAGACGTACTGGCTACAGACACACCAACCTTTATGTTCCTAAACCTAAATTAATTAACTTTCTTTTTTTTTTTTTTTTTAATTAACTTTCTATACTCCTATACCCACTCTGTCTCCAGCGTTCACTAGAGCTAAATAATACATCTACCCATTGCTTAAACCGGAAATTTATGTGTCACTCTTGAATTTATTCCTTACCCTTGGCCATCCAGCCAACTACATAGTATTTTTGGATTCTGTCTCCTGTGGTTTAAAGTGTTACATTTATTTCTTTTTTCTTTTCTTTTCTTTTTTTTTCTTGTGATGAGTCTTGCTTTTTCGCCAGGCTGGAGTGCAGTGGCGCAATCTCGGCTCATTGCAACCTCTGCCTCCCGGGTTCAAGCGATTCTCCTGCCTAGCCTCCCAAATAGCTGGTATTACAGGCGTGTGCCACCACACCCCGCTCATTTTTGTATTGTTAGTGGAGATGGGATTTCACCGTGTTGGCCAGGGTGGTCTGGAACTCCGGCCTCAAGCAGTCCACCCATCTTGGCCTTCCAAAGTACTGGGATTACAGGTGTGAGCCACTGTGCCCAGTGGTTCCTTCCTTTCTTTCTCCCTCCCTCCTTCTCTCTCTCCCTTCCTCTTTCCCTCCCTCCCTTCCTTCCTGTTTCTCTCGTCAGCCAGGCTGGAGTGCAATTGTGTGATCTCGGCTCATTGCAACCTCCACCTCCCGGGTTCAAGCGATTCTCCTGCCTCAGCCTCCTGAGTAGCTGGGACTACAGGCACGCACCACCACACCCAGCTAATTTTTGTTTTTTTTTAGTAGAGACGAGGTTTCACCATTTTGGCCAGGATAGTCTCAGTCCCTTGACCTCATGATCTGCCCACCTTGCCCTCCCAAAGTGCTGGTATTACAGGTGTGAGCCACTGCCCCCGGCCTCTTTTTTTTTTTTTTTTTGGTTTTTTTTTTTTTTTCCGGGTTTTTTTTTTTTTTTTGAGATGGAGTCTTAGCTCTTTACCGAGGCTGGAGGTGTAGTGTCACGATCTCGGCTCACTGCAAGCTCCACCTCCCGGGTTCACACCATTCTCCTGCCTCAGCCTCCCCGGTAGCTGGGACTATAGGCGTCTGTTACCATGCTCGGCTAATTTTTTG